>NW_021963275.1:0-128272 GCF_901765095.1 Microcaecilia unicolor | reverse complement strand
TGGTCATCTGGTCATTTAGGGCACATTTTTTGTGACTTGGTCATAAATAAAAAAGGACCAAGTAAAGTCGGCCAAGCGTTCATCAGGGACGCCCTTCTTTTTTCCATTATCGGCTGAGGACGCCCATGTGTTAAGCACGCCCCAGTCCCGCCTTCGTTATGCTTCCAACATTCCCCCCGGGAACTTTGGTCATCCCCGCGACGAAAGCAGTTGAGAGCGCCCAAAATTGGCTTTCAATTATGCTGATTTGGGCAACCCTGGGAGAAGGACGCTTATCTCCCGATTTGTGTTGAAAGATGGGCACCCTTCTCTTTTGAAAATGAGCCCAAAAGTCACCCGTAGAAACATATGGGCGACTCTAGCGTTTAGCATGCACTAATTTTAGTGCGTGCTAAAAAATGCTAGCGCACCTTAGTAAACAGGGCCCATAATTTTGCATTCTTAAAATGTTCATGCTGTTTTTCTGAGAAATAGAATTTGCAGAAAATCAGGTTCACATCTCTGTGAGTATTCTCCCAGATGTTTCCCATGCCCATAGTTTTGAAAATTGTCCCCATAGAGGACATTTTCAAAGTGATTTATATTAGTAAATTGTATGTTAGCAGCTTAATTTGCAGTCTGAAAATTACCCTCTAATTGCAGCATTTACATGAGGCATCAAGGAAATAAGTACACATGTAGATTGCATTTTATCTATTCAGCTTAAGCATTTATAATTCACACGTAAATAGATACAACAGCTTTGGTTGAAGAATCTGATCACCTTGTTCTCTGTTGAAAAATTATTGCTCTTCCTAGGTGCAATTCTGCCTTTTATAATCACTACAATATAGTCCAAGGCCAGGCTCCAAGTTATGGAAAATGTATGGAAACATGATTTTTGAACTTAATTAGTTGAAATGGATCAGGCTTCATTTCAGGACAAATTAATCAGGGTATTTTTGTCAGTAGCTCTATGGTCCTCACTTCCAACCCTTGATGTCAATTCATTGTATACAAACATACCACAAGAGGCGGCCTTGGGCTTGATATCGGATACATTGGAAAGACTGGATCTAACCTCTATGAAGATAGAATTAATTAACAACTTAGATCAATAATTGCAAAGAATTACTTCACCTTTGAAGAACAGTTTTTCTTACAAACTAAGGGAGTAGCAATGGGGGCCACAGTAGCCCCCACAGTGGCGTGCCTGTACACGGCATGCTTCGAGGATAGATTTGTGTATAAAAGCAGGTATATAGGTCAGGTAGCCCAATGGTATAGGTATATAGATGATATTTCTCATATGGGCTGGTAGTATAGAAGATTTGAGGGAGTTTTTGGAATATTTAAATAAATGTGATAGCAACATCACCTTTTCAACAAATGTAGGTGGAGACCAATGTGAATTTTTAGATATGAGGATCAATTACTCAGAAGGATCTTTTACTACAAATGTTTTCCGTAAACCCACAGACAGAAATACCGTGCTACATTATACAAGTCATCATCCCATTCAATTAAAAAAGCACGTCTGAGGAATAGCCTAGTGGACTCTAAACCAGGGGACCCAAGCCCTCCAGAAATAGAAAAATATAAGACACCGGCAAGCCTGAAGGCTACTGAACTGGTGTACATTCAGGTACAATATGTATTTTTCTGTTTCTGGAGAGCTCACTATTACAAAATAAAAGAGTTAAAGTGGCATTTGAACCTAGGTTCCTTGGTTTGCAGTCTACTGCACTAACCACTAGGCTCTCCACATGGATGCCTGGCCATTTTCTACAATGCTGTTATACAGACGTCCATGTCCCTTGATTTCCCCATTCACAATTTTAGACATTTCAGTGTGTAAAATGGATGTTCATGTTGGACATTTCCAGTGCATGGATATCCATCTCATGTAATTTTGAATAGGCCGTAGCTACCTGACAATCTCCTCATTAGAGATTGAGAAAAGACTTCATTCAGGGATTCAATTTCTGAAGTGTGCATTGACATAATGGCTGCATATGACAATTTCACAGACCAACACTAACAATGTGGGGGCTTGACATTTTGTGATAACTCTTGCATTAACTGCCTAACACGGAATGAGGCAGTTAATAGGTGGGAACTGTAAATTACATTGAATGCCTGAACTTAACTACATTGCATGATCTACAATGCAGTTAACACAAAGTAAGTTTCTTGTCTCTGAGTTAATTGTATAAAAAGATGTTGGGAATGCCTTCACAGTAACACAGAGTAATTGCAAAACCTTACCGCACTTTAGTAAAATAGGGATCTTAGTATTTCTGTTATGGCTTTGTCCTTCTTGAGTTTCTTTTATCTTTTGGCCATGTAACAGTCCAACAGGTTCTCTCAGAGCCTTTTGATTCAAATATAATCTTAGCTATCCAGAATTTGACAGATGCAATTTAATGCTAAAATGCATTTGGGCTGCAAAAACCAAAGGGAGCAACAGTGTAGGGGGTGCACAAAAGAGGAGCAGGGCTTAGGGGTGATTGTATGTGATGATCTTATGGTGGCCAAAAAGATGCTTGGATGCATAGGGAAAGGCATGGCCATCAGGAAAATGGAGGAGATTATGCTTCCGTATAAGTGTCTGGTGAGACCTCATTTAGGGGCCCTTTTACTAAGCCGCATACGCGCCTATATGTGCCCAACGCATGACAATTCCATGTTACCGCCAGGCTACCACGTGGCCTATGTAGTAATTTCATTTTCTATGCGCACCCACTACCCGTACTGGAAAATATTTTTATTTTCTGGGGCGTGGGCAGTAATAGGGCGGTAATCGGCATTTTATGCGCATAGACCATTACCGCCCAGTTACCGCATGAGACTTTATCGCTAGGTTAATGGCTGTCGGTAAGGTCTCAGACCTTACAGCAATTTTGATTTTGCCGCATATCCATTTTTGGCAAAAATTTAAAAAAGGCATTTTTTACAGGTGCACTAAAAAATTATTCTGTGTGCACATAAAACACGCGTCTACACTACTGCAGGCCATTTTTCAGCGCACCTTAGTAAAATGACCCCATAATGTGGAAACATATCCAATACATTTTACATGTTTAAAATGCTTTCTTCACACAACTATTTACAGTTTCTGAACGTACATAATTCTAGAAAAATGTTTTCTATATGTAATTAAAAAGAGAAAGCAGAATAAGACTAACATTTAATTCTACTTAACAAAGTACCAAAACCCAATAATTAACAGAGAATGCACAATGTATACACATTCATTAGACTGTAGGCATTTCCAGCAATTCCAAATAGTCATTGTAGATAGAGCGAACAGTTATAGAAGAAAGCAAGATATTTTTTCTTCTTTTTTTTTACTTGACATTTTTATCCATAGTTCATGAGTATGTTCATTTAAAATTCATCTTGTAATACAGTAAATACAAGCAATCCGACACAATAGATTTCTATCTTTGAGTTGACTTTTCAGTCAGGATAAGAATAGCTAATTTGTTGGCTATTCTTACCCACATTTTCCCAAGAAAACCCAGGTTCAATGTAGCTTACATAACAAATTAAGAAGAAGCATTACAAGGATGATTAATATTAATACAAAAATACAACTATTTAAAAAAATAATTATTTTCATACTAACTGAACACAGATCTAAAGAATTTACCTAATCTGAGGCTGGAAAGAAGGTTGGCAAAGGGGAAAAAAATGAAATACAAAGCTTAAAAAGAAGCTGCATGAGAGAAAGTAGTGATGGGGGTGATGATGACAATATAATGAGACTTTTGGGACCAGGCCGGCTCCAAAACGTGGAATGCATTATCACTCATTACAATATGCATGAATTTCAATATTCCTTTTCTGCCAAACAAAATTGCTCTGGTAACGCTGGTTCCCTATTGAAATAAAAACAGATTCAACTCAGAGAACACACGGTCAGACCATGATATCAGTATAAAATAAGAGCATGAAGCAAACAAATAAAAACAAAAGGATTTCCATACTTTTAACAGCAAACTTACTCAATCTGTAAACTGTCTCCAAAACTTATTCACCCTAGATCTGTAGGACAGAATAGGAAATAAAACTCACAAATAAGTTAAGCAGGTTTCAATGCACAGAAAACAGCTACCATCAATGGCTATGGCTGAGAATTTCCTTTACCATTGGCAGTGACTTATGCGTTTGCAGTATCCCAGTCCTATCCAGCCCAGATTGCCTTGGAATTTAACCAAGGTTCTCTGTCTTACAAACCTACACAAAGGCAAGGACATATTCTGCATGGAGAAGCAGTTATAATCCTACCCATCAGAGCCATGCGATGCTGTGAACAAGGTAGGATGTGTTCTTGGTTCGCTCTGCGGTTCCCTGCACCATCCCCCTGCATATGAGTGAATCACTCAGGTTGTGAGGCTTTAAATTCCAACAACTTAAGGTAGATTGTAAGCTCTATTGAGCAGAGACTGTCTCTCTATGTCAGGTATTCAGCGCTGCGTGTGTCTGGTAGCGCTATACAAATGTTAATAATAATAATAATACTGTTGCATAGACAAGTTTGTAAAGAAACTTGGATAGATTATGACCCTGGAAGGTAATTAAAAAGAGAAGGAATGCAGAAAGCTTAGCCAGGACAAGATGAACGGGGGGGGGGGGGGGGGGGGGGATCTATAACACCAACTATACTGCCAAAATCACTGTTAACTGAGCCAATGGCAGTAGTAAAGGTGATGGAACTCAGATTGGACAAGCTGTCTGGTCAAATTACTAATCTAGAACAATTAATTTCTGAAACAAATGCTCTCACTGGAGAATTGGATCATAGAGTATCTACTGTTGAAGATATTTCGTTAGCCATGCAAGTAATCCTCAAAGCTTTGCAAGTTCAAGTACTTGCACAGACTGAAAAACTTGAAGACCTGGAAAATTATTCTTGGAGGGGAAACCTCTACATCCTTGGTATCCTGGAGGCAATGTCAGAATATCATCTTTTGGCTACACTGGAGAAATGGTTCAACAAAGAACTACTGATGCTTCAAGGCCTCGGCCCCATGCAATTAGAATGTGTGAACCATATGGGGAGGGAAAAGGAAGGATACATACATCCAAGAGAGGTAATTGTGAAATTTCTTAACTAGGTGCATAAGGTGGAGGTGCTAAAGCAATACAAAAGGAAAAGAGAAGCACTTACATATGAAGGGCAACCAGTACGCAGGACTACTCATTCACTTCAATGGATAAACATTGTAAGTTCCACCCTTTATGCAACAAGCTTGTAGAGAGAAAATTGCACGTCATGATTTGTATCCATCAGTTTTAAAGATTTATCATGGAGGCCGCTGGCACATGTATGATTCTCATGATAAAGCACTGTAGCATGATATGAGTTTAATTGTCAGAGTTATTGATTTTGCTGGATCAGATACAAATATACTTCACTTCCCCCTTCCCCCTGAAAATTAAACTAGCTGGGTGGTTACCTAAGCCCATCACACATCTACTACACCTACCTAAAGACAGTGAAACTCCACCTCTTACTCAGACTGAAAAGCCCATCTAATCTGAAAAAAGAAACCCCTCAGACAAACTCTTGTAATCCTGTCAGATGCCTTATGGATGTGTATCTACCAGCAGATGTCCAGATTCTGCCATTAAACCAAGGGTGTAGCCAGACAGCAGATTTTGGGTGGGCTAAGGCAAGAAGTGGGTGGGCACCAAATGTTCTCCCCCCCCCCCCCCCCCCACTACCAAAAAAATATCTCAGCTGGTGGGAAAATGCTTCTCTCCACCTTGGTAGTCTGCAGCAGGCATGCACTGAAAACTGAGCAAGCGCAGGTGCCAGTATTGTGGAGAGCAGCGTTTTCATTACCATCAGGGGGAAGTCTTTAGCTGGCAGAGCTTGGGATCCCCACCAGCTACCGCTAAACATGTGCTACCATTGGGTGGGCCTGAATCCTAAGTGGGTGGGCCCCAGCCCACCCAGGCCCACCTGTGGCTACGCCACTGCATTAAACATGGGACCAGTTACTATGCACACTGATATAATGAAGGTAAGTAGAATATCAATCAACTAATCACACAACAAATTCTACTGAAAATCTCCGTGTATTGAAGGTGTTCTGTTCCATACAAACATGAAAATGTGGAGAAAAAAAGACTTCAGAAACCATGGAGAAATCTCTTAAAGAAAAAACTTTTTCAAATATTCAGAGAAACTCGTCTTCAATCACTAGTCTTCACAAAAAAAACTCCACTCTTCATTCATGAAATACTTGTACAAACACCTTTTACAATACACTAGGGTAGAGGCAATATTTCAGTCACATATGCCCGGTGAACAAACTCTCATTTATAACTTAGCTTGAATGATGATGATGCCACTGGTCCACAACAATCTTCACAATCCTCGATGACCATAAAGCCCAACAGGAGACCCTGTTTCGCCACCATCGGGCTGTTTCAAGGACTAAACACTGCATCCATATTCACAAGCTTATCACTTTCACCAAGCACTAAGCCTCGTAATGGCGTCTTTAAATCCAGGACGGCTTCCCCTTTATATATATGTCATCTCCTTCCTCGTTACTTGCTGACGTCAGTATGCACAAACTACATTTCCCATGATCCATTCAAAAAAACGCTTTCCACTCGATTGATATATTTAATCCTTTAGGGATTACAGTTTGCAGATAGTATATCCATCTTTGTTCTTTCTGTCTTAATACTCTCCTCAAATCACCTCTTCTCTCAGTCACACGGACTTCTTCCAAGACTATACATTGTATGTCCACAAAATCATGCTGCTTCTCGATGCAATGCGACACCAGAGGTTCATAAGTCTTTTAGCCTGTACACAATGTCTATGTTCAATCAGCCTCGTCTTCAACATCCGCGACGTTTGTCCCACATAATACAAATTGCAAGGACACTTCAAAAGATAGATCACATTGCTGGATTGACAATTCGTTAAAGATTTTAAAACATAAGTCCTCCCCGTGTGTACATCCGTAAATCCATCCGCATCTAGCATGTTGTGACAAACTGTGCAATGACCACAAGCACTATGATCACCCTTTATCCTGTCACCAACTGTTCGACGATTCCACGTATCAGCCACACACAATAGATCATTCAAATTACTCTGTCTTTGATAAGCAAACAAAATTCTTAGATCACGAAAACAAGGATAAATCCTTAACATAGTAGCATGTTTCTTAATGATTTTAACCATCTTGTTCGTATGCATGTTATACTTGGTTACAAACGTTACCACATCATCTTGCTCTGTATTGTTTCTTTGGGATGTAACAACCACTCTCTATGATTGTAAAAAGCCCGTTTTCTTGCCTTGGATACTAAAGTCCTAGGATTTCTTCTTTCTTTCAATTTTTGTTGCAAAACAGAAGTTTGATGCAAATATTGTTCATTAGAAGAACAAATTTTCCGATGACGCAAAAATTGCGCAAAAGGAATGTTAGTTTTGCAATGACTCGGATGCATACTCTGGAAATGTAAAGTCGTATTACGATCTGTTGGTTTCACAAATACAGATGTCTCTAATTTATTTTGAACCCTCGTCAATTGCACATCCAAAAATGAGATGTTAAAATAACTACTATGACATTCAAATCTGATGGTCTCATGGCACTCATTCAAATAGGTAACAAAATCTTGTAATTCAGTAAGAGTGCCATCCCACAACATAAAAATATCATCTATGTACCTCCACCAACATCTCATGAAGGCATTCCATCTCGATTTATACACCCACTGACATTCATAGGATTCCATAAATAAATTAGCGATCGTAGGGGAACAGGCAGCCCCAGTTACTATGCCCCATCTCAAAACCAGATGAAGCCAATTCTCAGACACCCCACCTGACTTCAGCCTAGGGTCCAGCAAAAAATATAAAAAGACTGGAAAATGCCCAGCTCTCTCTCTCTTTGGGATCTGGTTCTCTTCGCTGCCTTCTGTCTCTCTCTGCTGCTGGACTTCACACACACCCTGATAAGAATTCTACAGGGAACAAAAGACTTCTGTTTCAGCAAGGATCTTCATCACTCCACCCAGCAGACTCTATCAAAGTGAGTTACCATATCCAGCATAACTTATAATTCAGACTTGATATCTTGAAAAGCACATTTCCACTTGTGATAAAATTCTTAAAAACTGCCTCTCTCTCTTGTAGCATTATTACATTACCTGTATTGTAAATAATCCTTTTTAAAGTTAAATATATGGTCTTTATGTTCTGAGCACATGTCCTTAAACTTTGCAGTGCAGGTTAATGTAATTTAATAAATATAATATTTAATTCCCCTTTTCTTACATAGTCTTATGCTTATTATATTACCCTATAGGTAATTAGTGGAGAATAGAAATATATTATTCTTACAGCACAATATTTCATCAATTGCATGAACAGGAAGGAAAAAAAACTAAAATGAATCGAACAAGGATAATTTTAGTTTTTTTCCTGCCTATCTATAGGTGGACTAACACAGCTACCACACCACTTTATTCATCTTGCATAGAAACGCTGGAAGAGCAAACTACCAGCTGGACTCTATATAATTATCATCTTTAAGCTTGATAACATTGACTTACACTGCTTTCTTATAGCTTTCCTGGGTGTCTTATTCAGGCTGTATGTTTAATCAGAGTTAATCACACAATGTGCTCAGCTAATCTCATTTTGTATAATGAACATTTTACTCAGTTGGTAAATTAGTATATGTTGTTTATTTCACATAGGATGATGAGGGGGTTCATCACAACACATAAATGTGACTCTGATGCTTCACCAAACCAAGATAGTGTCAGAGGAGACAGGTTTTTTTTAATAGTTTGTGGGAGTTGGGGATGGGAGAAGAGGGGGGTGGGGTTGGAGATGGGGTGGGCATTGGGTTTGTGGTATGTGGGTAGTAAGAAGAGGGTTGATAGAGAATACTGGGAATGGTTGTCATATTGTACAGTTTGGAAAGATGAACCAAATTTTTTGATGAGCGAAATATTGCTACTGATCACACAAATGATATGGTGCATGCAATTTTTATGAAAAGGGGGGGGGGGGGAGTTGGAGAAGCCTGGGCAGGGCTGGGTACCCATCTTATGCAGTATGGCTGTTTGGGTGTACAGACCGATGACTATCACTAGAGTAATATCATGCAGGTATAACATCTCCCTTAAAACACACTAAGATATTGAATGCACTTCAGAAAAGCAAGGTTATGGATCTAGAACATCAAAAACTTCAGCGGGGCTGAGTAAGTCATATTTTCTATACCTCCTCATGCCATCACAGAGTTGGGAGTATCAGTCTTGATAAAGAAATCATTGCAATGTATCACCCAGTTACTTACAAAATATATTATAGGGTGTTACCTACTATTGCATAATACTTTACGGGGTAGAGAACTTTTGCTCTTAGAGATTTATGGGCCTAAATATTACAATGTGACAATCTATGATAATCGTATAGGTATGTCTATTAGACACATGAAGTTACACTGTTGCTGGTAACTTTAATTTAATGATAGACCCCATGAGAGAGATCCATAGGGTAGGGAGATGGGGTGTATGAGGTGCTTTATGAATGCACTTACCCCCCTGTTTACTAAGCCATGCTAGCGGCTGCCGCACAGCAATGCCGACATAGCCCATTCAAAGTAAATGGGATATCGGCATTAGCGCACAGCAGCCGCTAGTGCGGCTTAGTAAACAGGGGGTTGATTTGGTAGACCCATAGTACTTCCTCCCCCTAATGAGAAAAACTATACACATTTGTCAAGAGCACATTGAACATGATCTAGAATAGACTACACTTTGGTCTCTGTTTCCCTTTTTCTTAAGGTTCTCTTGGCCACTATTGGGCCAACAGAAATTTTAAGCCATGTACTAATTTGGTTTGAAATGTAATCAGACTCCTATTATCAAATGTCAAGCAACTGGAGATTTCCAGCCTATCTATTTCAGGATTCTGAGTTTCAGAAATATCTTTTTACCAAATGGGAAGAGTTTACACTCATAATTCAGTCTATATGAGTGAGCCCTTACTGTTTTGGCACAATGCGAAGGCGGTATTAAAAGGGGACATATTAGCCTATACCAGTGCTTGAGACAAGCACATCTCTAGAAGAATAATGCAGTTGGAGGGGGAATTAAGAACAGCTAAACAGGCATATATTTCTAATTGTAACACAAATAAAAGGAAGGTACCTCACAGTACAAATGATGATCAATGCTGTGCTCCAAAACCGAACCCATAAAATATTCTTCTATCGGGAAAGACCCATGTATGGTGTGCTAAGGCTACTTTTTGCTGCAGCTTAGTAAAAGTCTCCAAAATGTTCTGTTTTTGCCCCCTTCACCTCACTTTTTAACCATGCTGGCTGTTTGGCCTTCCTTATATCTTTATAAAACCCTTCCAGGAAGGTATTTTTGAACAACATCCACACCTATTGTAATTTTTTGACCTTTATGGCAGCATCTTTTTTTTTTGTGACCATTTTTCTCATTTTAACATAGCATGTAACTTTCAAAAATGAAATTAACACATTGGATTTCCTGTGTGCGCTTACTCTAGTTATTAAATCAAATTTGATCATGTTAAAACCACTGTTGTCAAGTGGCCCCAGCACTATTGCAGAGCAGAGGGTCAGCCTAGTGGTTAGTGAAGTGGACTGTAATCCCACTTCCAGGGGCGTAGCCAGACAACAGATTTTGGGTGGGCCTAGGCAAGAAGTGGGTGGGCCACCAAGTGTTCCCCCTCCCCACCACCACCACTACCAAAAAAATATCTCAGTTGGTGGGAAAACACTTCTTTCCACCTTGGCAGTCTGCAGCAGGCATGCGCTGAAAACTGAGCATGTGCAGGTGTCGGTATCATGGAGAGTAGCATTTTTGTTACCATCAGGGAGAAGTCTTCAGCTGGTGGAGCTTGAGATCCCCACCAGCTACCGCTAAATATGTGCTACTGTTGCGTGGGCCTGAGCCCTAAGTGGGTGGGCCCTGGCCCACCCAGGCCCACCTGTGGCTACGCCACTGCCCACTTCACTCTTTTTAAAAAATTGTTGAGCCCTCCAGAAACAGAAAAGTTCCTACTGGACCTGAATGTACACCACTACGTGTCTTATATATGTAGGTACAAGTAGGTACTTTTTTCTGTTTCTGGAGGGCTCATAATTAAAAGAAAAGTTGAAGTGGAAGTTGAATCTGGGTTCCTTGGTTTATAGTCTACTGCACTAACCATTAGGCTACTCCTCAGACCCGTTTTCTGCTTTGTTAAGAATGCCCATAATGCCTGCAGTTGTCATAGTGCCTGGTATCCCCTTTAAGATTCACTTTCATGTCAGAGGGAGGGGGACAACAACTACTGAGGGATTAAGGAGATGTCATGTCTTTATCCCTCCAGTGACAGCATCATAGTGCTACTTCTCCACCAATTTGATCCACTATCACTTTGATATGATTTGTACCTTGGTATGACAGTGTCGCATTGGGTATTTTCTTTACACTCAGTCTCAGAGATGTCTATTATATCTATCTGTTCATTTAGGGGTCCTTTTACTAAGCCATGCTAAAATGTGGCCTGCGGTAGTATAGGCGCGTGTATTGTGCATACTCCGGGCCAGTTTTTACTGTGTTTACATAAAAGGCTTTTTTTTTTTTTTTTAATGGGAAGGGAAAAGGGCATGCGGTGGAACTGAAACCAGCATGTGTCCAAAACCTGGCCAAGCCCTTAATGCCACCCATTTATCTAGTGGTAAAGGCTCACGCGCTACACGCAGTGACTGGTTGGCACGCACCAACTACCGATTACCACCAGAAATGATGCATATGGGAGAGAATAAATAAATAAATCAACTAGGTATTATAAGTTAGAGTCAAATCTAAAATTATCACCAAGGGGGCGCAGTAGCCTGGTGCTAGTCTCATTTAAGCATGAACTACATGCGCATAGCACCTAACGTGCCTTTGTAAAAGGGCCCTTTATTGCTCTGCCATCTTAATTTTTAGGCTTCTATCATTTGTATACAGACACTTCAGATAGTATTTTTTATTCTTAATAACAACTTGCTCAACAGTTGACATTGATAATGTGCAATCTTTCAAGTCTGTCTGCTCTTTATTTAAAGACAGCTGGTATTACGGCCTTTCTTGCAACTTCACTATTGAAATGCCCTAACTTCTCTGTTTTGGTGATATCCTTCAAAGATGTATGCTAAGGAATCCGATGTTCTTTTTATTGGACTAGTATTCAAATAATATGTTTACCATCAACAGTGGAATAACAGCTTCTCTCTATTTATTTTCAGTAGCTATGTTGATAGTGTCAGGCCACAAATACTTTTAACAAACCCAACACTATCCAGATGGTGAAAGGGCGGAGGGAGGGTGAAATTGAGAAATTATCCAGATAGCATATCTGGATAGTGGCTATCACTGCTGTCATAAGAACATAAGAATAGCCATACTGGGGCATACTGATGGTCCATCTAGCCCAGTAATCTTTCTTCAGAAGTGGCCAGGTCACAAGTAGTAGCAAAACTCCATGCTACCAATCCCAGGGACAGCAGTAATTTTCCCCAATAGCAGACTATGATTTTTTTTTTCCAGGAACTTGTCCAAACTTTCTTAAAACCCAGATATGCTAACAACTGTTAACACATCCTCCGGCTATGAGTTCCAGAGCTGAACTATTCTTTGAGTGAAAAAATTTTCCAAAAGTATTTCCATGTAATTTCATTGAGTGTCCCCTGCTCTTTGTACTTTTTGAAAGAGTGAAAAATTGATTTACTTTTACTCGTTCTACACCACTAAGGATTTAGACCTCAATATCCCCCCTCATCCATTTCTTTTCCAAGCTGAAGAGCCATGATCTCTTTAGCCTTTCCTCATATGAGAGTTCTATCCCCTTTGAACCTTTTCTAATTCCAGTATATCTTTTTTGAGATAAGGCAACCAGAACTGAATGCAAAACTCAAGGTGAGATCACAAAATGGCGAGATTCAGAGGCAGCATTATATTGTGGTTTTATTTTCCATCCCTTTCCTAATAATTCCTAGCATCCTGTTTGCTTTTATTGGCTGGCACCACACACTGGGCAGAAGATTTCAGTGTATTTTCCATGATGACAACTGAATCTCTTTATTGGATGCTGACTCCTAAGGGGGAACCTAACATCAGTCTTTACATCAAGAGATGCCTGGTTCAGATCCCACAGCTGCTCCTTGTGATCTTGGGCAAGTTACTTAGGGCGTCTTTTACTAAAGGTTAGCAGGAGCTAACTCCAACAGGTACCATTGTATTCCTATGGGCCATGCTGCAGATAACTCAAGCTAATCTTTGGTAAAAGACCCCCTTAACTCTCAATTGCCTCAGGTACAAACAGATTGTGAGCCCTCCAGGGACAGGGAAATAGTGTATCTGAATGTAACTCACCTTGAGCTACTACTGAAAAAGGTGTAAGCAAAATCCAAATAAATAATAATAATAATACAATCATTTCCTAAGGTGCTCCTTCTACAAATCCAGGGGTTCTTAACCAAGTCCTTGGCATACCCCCAGCCAGTCAAGTGTTCAGGAACGTCCATAATGAACATACACAAAACAGATCTACATGCACTGCCACCATTGTATTCAAATTTATCTCACGCCTATTAATTGTGGACATCCTGAAAATCTGGCTGGCTGGCTATGTCCCCAGGAATAGGTTGAGAACCACTGGTCTAAATTTAATGGATAGTGGTAGCAGTAGTCACTGTGAAATGGATATAATCAGTGCTATTGAATACAGTGCAATCCGCTTAAGTGCAAGGGTCCTGGGACCAAAGAAATACATGCAGTTAACCGGAGCATGCACTTAACCGTTGTGACCCAAAAAAGAAGCTTCACATCTGATAAACATATGTACAGTACTGTTTATTATATGTACAGTATACAGTCTCCGTTAATTGACGTTAGGCTTACTTGAAGTAATCAGTCATAGTCCTCTGTACACTCTTGTGTCTGTGAGTTCCATAGACTTCATCTGCCAGACGGTAAAAACTGTCATAGCACTGACATCCAGTGGCCTCCAGATAGGCCCGCATGGTGTTGAGACTCTCCAGCGCTCTTGCAAAAGTGACAGGAGGTTGTTGAATTTCGTCAGCATGTGCCTCGCTGCTCATTTCATCATCTGTTTCATCATCAGCCGTTGTCTGTGTGTAGGCGCATATCTCGACATCATTTTACTTCCTGTAGTTTCGGCTTGTTTGAATGCAAGTGTTCCATCAGGAATCGCTCACCAGTAGAGTCCATTTTCGTCAGCATTGAAAATGTCACGAGGTGCAAACTCGTTCAAGATGGTAGGAAGAACTGAAACAACCCAATTTTCAGCACCAAAGTCATCAGCGTCTTGTTTTTCACCATGCTGTTTCTTGAATTTTATGTTGTTCCTCTCCTTCCATCTTTCCAACCATCCAACAGTGGCTTTGAATTCAGTTAGTCCAAGACTTTCAGCTAGCTGATTAGCTTTCTCCATAAGCAGTGGACCACTGACAGGAAACTGTCTGCTCCTAACTTGAGAAAATCACCAAAGAAGAGCATCTTCTACCTCCTCAGCTTTTCCCGCCCGTTTTCATTTCTGGTGTGGATTTGTATTATTTTGCCAGTCTTCCAGAAGCTGGTCTTTCTGCTTCAAGATACGTGAAATTTGCCTGGAATTGACACCATATTCTTTAGCAATTGATGCTTGACTTTCTTTGTTTTCTAATTTTTTAAGAACTTCTATTCATTCAGCCAGTGTTAAAGTCTTACAGTTGCGCGACGACGACTCCAGTGTACACTCTAACAACATTCTTTCACTTATTCTGCCTGTGGCAGTTAACCAACAAGATTTCAAATTTACCGCCCCTTTGTCACGTGCCAATCAGCTTCCATATTCCGTGCGCGCACTTATGCGGAGTCTTTCCTGCAGAGGAGCGGTCTTAAACCATGCATATAAGCGAATCTTGCACTTATCAGTGGTGCGCTAATCCGTAGTTTGTCCCCATAGAAATTGATGGTGCCAAAAACGGGACTGAAGTACAGCATGTAGTTAAACAGAGCATGCACTTAAATGGAGTGCACTGTATATGTATAGTTAGGTTGAATATATATATTAATTTAACCATTGGCACCAAATATTGGCTCTTTATATTTTTTTCTCACATACACAGACATCAGTACTCATGTCACTGTACTCTTACTGGTTCTTTTGGAACTGCCTGGACTTTCTCTCTAAGGTTTATGGTAAAGAGGATACCTCCTTTAAAGGTCTACCTGGGGAATTCCTTTAAAAGTTCAAGAGCAACTGCAAGTTCTGCCAAGGTGCTGTAAACGCTACCTGAATTTTAAAACACACTGACAGATGGTTTTTATTTAGTATCCTTCCCACTAACAGCTTTGCCAGCCTTCTTAGTCCAATCACCCTCCTTTCTTTTTCAGGTTTTTTACTTAGGCCAACAACAATTTTCTGAAATTTGCCAAAATTATTTCAGAAAGAGCATTTTCTTGGCAGTTTCTGAATTGGCAGAAGCTTGTGATTTTTTTTTTGTTCCCCCTCTGTTTTCTGTAATCATACACTGGAGGAGAAAAAAATGTGCCTGCTGAAATTAATTTTTAAAACTCATCTACTTTCCACTCTTGCTAGGCTATCAAAAGCTTTCCTTCTAATTTCAAAATCCATTCACACAAATTCAAGCACATCTCTTTTTTAAATATTGCTTCAGGACTGATGACAGATCCCTACATGCTGTTAGTCACGCTCTCAGTTTTCACTGCCTCAGACTGTTTTGAATTATTATTACAATTTTAAGAACATTTTCTTTGAAAACTGTCCCTGAGCAGCTGCCTATGACACAGTTTTTGCTCCTGTCTGTTCCCAACTGCTCTCTCTTTAGCTGGCTGTCCTTCCTTGGTCTCAAGCTCACTCACTCATTGTATTTCTCCTGCTTTTGGTACAAGTCTCTCTGCAACCTACTTGTGCCTAGACTTTTGTTTCCTTGTTTTGTTTTTTCATTTTTTTAAATATTACAACTATGCTATGCCTCTATTTCCCATTGGAATATATTTGTTGCAGCATCATTTTCTTGCTGCAACCCAATGCTGTTCTTACTTTTTTTTCTACTTCAGCGTTCACAGCTTCAACTACCTCTTCAGGTCTTTTTCCATGGCCACAACAATCAGCAGCACTGAATCACTGCTTACTTCTGAGTTCAGAGTTGCTGCTGAAAATCACCAACCTGCCCCCAAAACAGCTTCACTGCTCCTCTCCTCAGCAGGAGCAAAAGAGCTGTATGAACATTCAGGATCTCCTCCAAAGCTGATCACAGTGGTGGAAGATGACCAGAACACTTCCTGCCATTATTGCTCTTTTTGCTCTAGCAAACACTCCCCCATAATCCAGATAGTCAGCTGCAGGACAACCTCCATGCCTCCAGCTGCACTAACCAGCTAACAAGGGATTTTACCATGACTTTGGGTCATAGTAACTGAACTGAAGTAAAATATGTCGTATATTTCAGCAATGTTTACCAGCACTTATTTGGCAGCTGGACCCCTAATAGTACGGCTGCATGATTCTATTAGTTGCGTGACACCATTTTAAATCTGGGTGCTCCTGCTCACCCAGTAGACACCTGTGTGAGCCCCAATAAGTGCCAGGGGGATCAAGGGCCTTTTGGGTGCAAAATCCTGTTTGACATTGGAGGTAGATGTGTTGTTTTCATTACCAGTGGTCCTTTTAAGATGGCCCCCAGGAACATTGAGCAATGTGCTAGCAATTTAATGTTACCAGGAAAGAAACTCATGAGTAGGTTCCCCAGCTTTCTCCCCTGATGTAGTATATTGCGAAACAAGGGGCCCTTATTGGGTCTGTTTGGATGGCTTCAGTTTTCAGATTTTGGATCTTGTAATACAACAGAAACTGAAATAAGTACTACAGTTTGAATATACTAATAGTGAATCACTGTAGCCATGATGTATTCCTATTGGTGGAACTGTGATTTTTACTCCCAGTTCTGAGCTCTTGGATGTTTATTTGTGATATTGTTTGGTGGAGTTATTTTCAACCAGTGGATTTTTTTCTCCCCCTTATTACATTGAAATATATCAGCATTTCAATACATTCAACCGATGATTGGCATTGTTGTAGCCCCTAAGGTGGAGTGTTCAGAATCTGCAGGGATGTATTTAGTGCTGTTTAATTTTTGATAGATAGATAGATAGATAGATAGATAATAGATAGATATAGATAGATAGATAGATAGATAGATAGATAGATAGATAGATAGATAGATATGTTTGAAGCAGGAGTCTTCTGTGTGCGAGAATTTTTCCTGCCACCAGATTCTGTACTATTAAGAATGTCTACAGTTCCTGAAACTGTCATAGAGCCTGGTATCCTTCCCAGTTTCACACTGAGGGAAGATAGAGGATTAAAAAGGTGATGCACCTTAATCCCTCCAGTGGACTGCTGCTCAGTCAGAGCACTTTTCTGTAACCTGGACCCAGACATCCCTTCCCCTTCTGAGATCGGAGTCGGATGTCCATATTTTGGCTCCTCCCTAGCCCTGCCTAAAACACACCCTGACCATGCCCCCTTGGCATATGGACATACTGCACTTTTAGATGTCCATTTTCTAGCTTTATAAAACCATGATTTGGATGTCCATGCAACTTGGACATCTAAATTCCAGTTTTCAGGCATAGAAAACAAGAATAAAGTTTCTAAAATAACCACCACAGTGTAACATATTTATTGTTCAGTTATGAGCCTGTTTAGAAGTATGTCTTGCAATGGCTTGTTATGCATTGTGCCAGTGTCAAGGAAACACAATTAATACATTTGAATAAATACCCCCATCAGCCTCAGGGGAGCAAATAAAGATTGCACAACTAGGTAGGTGAAACCCATTTGTGGTCAGAGCAGAACTCTGTAAGAGAAGAGAGCAAAGTGCCTCTGCCTCCTGCATGCTCCGAAAAGCTTTTGTTGTTCCAACTGAATAAATGTTCTCAATGATCTGCAGGGAGTGCACTTCCAAAACCTGTTCAATATCATGTTTTCTTTGTGCAATTATGCTATTCTGAAAATGCATTCCCACAACTGAACTAGGCATATGGCAATAAAAGTTCTTAAAGCCTTAAACAAATGTATAAAGAAAGCTGCAAATGGTAGTTCTATGTGTAGAATTAGCTTATGCAATTAGAATATGGGAGCTAACAACTTCAGTCTATGGGCTGATAACAGCAGCTGAGCCTAGCCATGCTGCCTTAGTGTGGGTTCGGGGGGGGGGGGGGGGGGGAGGAGTAGCAGGGAATGGTAAGATGGGAGAGGGAATGATTAGGGATTGTTTGGTTCTGGTTGCTGGGGTATTTGTGGGAGAATTTAGATGGGAGAATTATGGCAGGCAGCATTGTTGGTTTGGGAGGATGGTGAGGTGTGGGAGCATGTTGTAAGGTGAGGTGGTTACCCACCCTGCCCTCCCTGTGGTGTGTGTTCAGGGTTGGTGTGGTGGTGTCATTGAGGAGGGGTTGGGTGGATTGGTGACAGCTGGGGTTTGTAGAATTATGGTGGTTTGTGATACTGTTGATGAGGCATTGTGAAAGTGGGAATTGGTTTAAGAATGAATATGCTTCATCATGTGTGGCACCACCACGAATATTTGCAGGTTCTGTGTCACCGCAGACTTGTGGGAGGCAGGGATACTGTGTACTGAGCAGTGATTGATGAAGCTAGTTCAGCACCGACTGCCTTCAGCTGTGTGTGTGTGGGAGGGGGGGTGGAAGGCCTCTCTATTGCAGTTGTGTATTGCAGGTATATATTATTACATGAACAATGTTACTGTTATTGTTAATCAGTATTTTGTTATTAAAGCTGTGGTCCCTTACTATGCCAGAAATTTAGGCCCCCTTTTACCAAGCTGCGGCAATAGAGGACATGCGTTGGCGTCAGCATGTGTTTTACATACACGCCGAGGCCCCCTTTTACCGCAGCTGGTAAAAGGGCCAGTTTCGCTTTCCTTCAGGAAATGGCCAGGCGGCAAGTAAAGCACTTCCCATGCTGTCATTTTGGGGGAGAGCCCTTACCGCCACCCATTGAGGTGGCGATAAGGGCTCCCAGGGTGGCGGTAAGGGCTCCCGCGCTAACCCAGCAGTAACCGGGAGTGTGCGGCACTGCTTGATTACCACCAGGAAGTATCTGGTGCTACAAATTTGTGTAGCGCCGCGCCGGAAATGACGGTGCGGTAGGGGGGCTGAAGTACCGCCAGGCTACTGCGTTACCTGGCGGTATTTCCTTAATAGCAAGCGGTAAGCCCGTGTTGAGCTTACCTACGCTTAGTAAAAGCAGCCCTTAGTGTGGTTTTGTTTCTCGTATGTGCGTATTGAGAGCACATGCATGTATGTATTGCTGCTGTTAATGGATAGTCTCTCTTTACGTAACAGATAAAACTGCAGCAGCCTTGGAAGTCCCTAGTAAATTGAATCAAACTGGCTAATCCTTTTGTTAAATCCTCTAAGCATTCTAAGATCTAGCAATTCCGATATTCTAAGCAGGAATATCAACTCCCTAATTTCTAATCATAACATCATCATAGTAACACTTAATTATCTGCAGTGATGGTCTACAAAATGTATTCCAAAAAGAATATTTCTGCTGTGCATGCTGTGAGATGAATGTGGCCTTATACTGGTTCCAAACATGAACAAAAAATGTTCATATTTTTTTAATTAGGCATACAAATGAGTATGCTTTGTATTTAGGCCTATAACATTCAGTAGGTGATAATAATTACACACCCATTATTTATTTATTTATATCATTTATACCCCACAATGTCCCATCACTGGCAGAAATTACAATAAATGGAAAGTGATACCAAGACTAATGATATTTATATGCATATGTATGACAAAATTCTAGCTAAACACTATTTTGTAAATATGTACATAATTTACACAGCATATATTTGTACATGGATTGACATGTAAATGGAATCTGGGTAGAAACCTCTGATATTTAGGTACAAACGTTTATACCAACTCTATGGTTGACATAACTGCTCGCACCTAAATTCTAGCTGTGTATTTCACCTGTTAGACTAGTATACTATAAAGGAAGGTGTTCCCATGGAAATGACGTCAGAAGAAGGCGGGACATTGAGCAAAGGGAAGACTAGAGACGTCGGGAGCGCCACCTCCTTCATTGACGCTGCACCTTCGTTCGCTGCCGGTGGTAAATTTAAAATGGATCTTGGGGGGAGGAGAAGAGGGCGGGCAGTTGGGACATGGCCCAGGGAGCGGGAGGGCAGCGATCACCTTCACGGGGCGGGGGCGCGCAACAATTCATCTGCGGGGGGGGGGGGGAATGCCAACTGATCATCTGCAGGGGGGCGCCACAGACCCTTGGCATGGCCCTGCTTCTCCATATTGAATTGTATGCTCTTGATTTATGTAAGCCACACTGTGCCTGCTTATGTGGGAAAGTGTGGGGTACAAATGCACCAAATAAATAAATAAATTAGTGCACCCTGTTAGACCATAGCGTTGTACTAGCATGGCATAGATTTCTCTAATTCACATGCTAAGTGCTTAGTGTGAAATAGGACAGGGAGCAGACAGCACAAGATACCTTAGGGGGTCTTTTACGAAGGTGCACGTTTTTAGTGCGTGTTAAAAATAGGTGTGCACTAAACGATAAAGACGCCAATGTATTTCTATGGGTGTCTTTAGTGTTTAGCGCACACCTATTTTTAACATGCGCTAAAAGCATCAGCGTGCCAACGTAAAAGACCCCCTTACTGCACACTGCCACCACTTCAGATAATACTGACGTATTCACTGCCTCCTATTTACTGTCTCTTCTATAGAAGGCAGAAAGTGTGTCCATGTTATCTGTCAATGCATTTAGGACTAAATTCAGTAAATGACATTCATAATTCAGCACCAATAAAAATCTGCATGGAGCACTATTCTATAAACGGCACTGAGTTGGTTGCCATTTATAGAATAGCACAATGGTTCCCAAACCTGGTCCTGGAGGCACCCCAGCCAGTCTGGTTTTCAGGATATCCACAATGAATATTCATGAGATAGGCTTGTATGTACTGCCTCCACTGTGTGAAAATCTTTCTCATGAATATCCATTGAGGATATCCTGGAAATCTGTCTGGCTGGGGTGCCTCCAGGACCAGGTTTGGGAACTACTGGAATAGTGCTTAGATTCTATTTCTGCACCAAACTTTGGGTGTGAGGATTTGCACAAACTGGTGTATAATTTAGGCTTGGATCCCTGGTATTCAATAATACTGTGTGCAACGTTAATGATCACCCTTGACCCACCATGTCCCTCCCATGGCCATGCCTCCTGTTGAGTTACATGCAATAAGATTTACCCACAGATCTTTATAGAATAGTGCATAGTACAATGTGCATGCAAATCCAAATTGTTGCCCATTAATAATGCCAATAATCACATAGATCTGGACAGTGTTTCTTAAGGCAGTGTGGAGATTAACATGAATCAATACCTTCAAACGTTTCCCAAGCACACATCAAATTTTGTCATGTATATTAATGGGTTATAAAGGATCTTCAGAATTCATGCAAAATCAAAGACTGTAATGAACATACCATAACCCTCATTCCCACTCCCTAACTTCCCCCATGTATCTACCAAACACGATCCTTCTTACCATCAATTACACCTGTATTTGTTCACACCACAACTGGTGAATGCCGTTATGGTACCATGTAAGCCACATTGAGCCACCAAATAGGTGGGAAAATGTGGGATACAAATGAAACAAATAATAATAACTACAATTTTTTATCAAAATGCAGCCCTAAAAAAATAAAGAATAAAAAGTAATGAAAAGATAAGAGATACAAAATACAAACTGAAAAATTACAATTTTTTAGAATCTAAAACAGCATGCAGAATATCTATAAACAGCCTTAAGGTTTTCAGAGCCTACTTCAGAAAAACAAGCTGTTGCTCTATCCACAGATCTAAATGGCTATAATAAAACATTCATAAAATCAAATAAACATACAACACGACAATTAAAAAAACATATTCATATCAACGAAATAAATACACAATGCTTTAATATTCTTCAAATCATGAGCAACTTAACCTCATAACCTTTGTATCTTCACAGCATCACATACCCACCTCAAACTATCCATCTACAAATATCCAACCCAAGCAACCATCTTAAATTTCTATGAAGTGTTGAACTTATACAAAACATGAACCTACTAAACCCAAGATGCATCATTTTACGAAAAACCTATCCAAACAGCCACATTGCAAAAGGTACAATATTCCTTCTTCTGTCTAGGTTTGAATGGCAGCAAGCTTCATAGTATTGGACTAAAAACAGCAAAGGTCCACAAATGTACACTGAAGCATCACCTGATCAAGGACAGATAGCAATAATTTCTGAGATGACCAAAAGCTTCTTGAGGAGGACATAAGAAATCAGAAAATTGACAAGAAAGCCTAGCCCCTCATGGTGCAGAATTTAAGATATTAGACACCCCAATGTATTTATTTATACATTTTATATATAGCTTACACATTGATAACAATCAAAGCTGTTCACAAATGCAATCATCTTTCAAAACTTTCCCTTTCCCATCTGCCTTAATAAAATCTTTAGCATTTGCTGATTACAAATATTTTCCTTAATTCCTGACCTATCAGATAAAAATTGAGGGAGGGAGTTATCAATGTGGGCTACCATGATGAATTATTTTATGCAATGAAACCTTACCGGTAAAATAACCTGTCTCATCAGGAGCCCACATTGATAACTTCCCCCCCTAAATGAAAACCAATGCACCTACCCCAGTATATCCACTATTCTGACACTATGGGTAAAGCCAAGTTATTAGTGCATTACAAAAATACCCATAATTTGATATTCCACCTCCTGTTAAAAATGTACTGTAGTGTCCTGGGTCAAATTTAATTGTTTTAACAGCTGTTCCAGCCAGCCCCCATAGGAACTATTTAACCTCCTGCTCTATCTACCTACACTGGAATCTGTTTCTCAAAAATTGAACTCCCCATTTAACAATGCACAAATTTTCCATATTTACTTTACTCACAATCTGGACTCCGTGAATATATATGGACTGCCAGATAACTCCAAATGTATTCCAGTCACTCTGGGTTCTTTTTTAAACAATCCATAGTAACTTATTCAGTCAAAGCATTACTTCAATATCCAGGATGTTGCTATCCATTCCCTACCCATAGTACAATAATGTATCAGGACCCCAGGGGTCACAGAGGTTAGGAACTAGCCAGCTGTTATACCCAGTTAAAACCCAAAGGTCCAAAAGAAAAGCTAAAACAAAGGTTAAACTAGATCCTTATCTGAGAGATGTGTCTTCTGTTTCCAGCAGGGGTCCTTTTGACCAAGTGCAGGAGACTTGCGGGCGGAGTAGCTGGAAGCCAGACATGAGAGAGTAGCACAGCAGACAGCCTGGGAAGGAAGCTGCTTCTGTAAAGATGTAGTGCAGAAACCTGTTGCTTCCCAGGTGGGTAAGACACTAAGCTAATCAACATAGCAGTTCCAGGAAAGGGGCAGCAGGACTGAAAGCCACTATATGAAGGAACTGCCAAGGAAAGAAGGGAGGAGAGGACAGGATAAAAATACTGAGGTTATAGATAGTCCCAAAAGGGGAGGATGGGCTGAAAATCCTTGGGTTACTGACAGTCCCAAAATGAGGAGAGGATGGGCTGAAAATCCCTGGGTTACTGATCGTCCCAAAAAAAGGAGAGGGTGGGCTGAAAATCCCTGGGTTAGATAGACCCAAAAGGAATAAAAGGTCAGAGGCAGGTAAATGCCAAGCTCAGCATACTAGGGAAAAGTCTGGAAAAAAAAGTCTAGGAAGACTGTACTTGGTAGCCTAGGCAGTGTGTTTTTCTAGCAAAAAAGGTGCCAGTACTCAAATGCAAAGCCACCCTTCAACCAGTCACAGAATCTATAAAAAGGCAGAATTGGTATGTAGAGCCTGAGCTCTTGCATTACAACTTTTTGCATGGGTCAATTTTAACAGACAATGGAAAAGGTGCCGGTACTCAGTACCCCAAGTATCCCCTCAAAAAAAGCCCTGAGCCTAGGAGATGTCTGGAATTGCCCTGATGTGTGAAAGGGATTTAGAATTACCCTGGTGTAAAAAATGGGTTAGAATTGCCTTGGATTATAAAGAGGGGGTGTAACTGTTCTGGAGTAAAGGGGTTTGGAATTGTCCTGAAATGTAAAAGGGATTTAGAACTGCCCTCGGTTGTGAATAGGGCATATAACTTCCCTGGTGTGTAAAAGGGATTTGAGAATTGCCCTGGTGTGTGTTAGAAAAGGTTTGGAATGGCCCTGGTGTGTAAAGGAGGGTGTGGAACTAACTGCCTTGGGTTGTGAATAGAGTGTGAAACTGCCCTGGAGCTGAAGAAAGGGTTTTGGAGCTGAAGAAAGGGTTTTGGAGCTGCCCTGGCTTGTAAAAGGAATTTGATAACTGCCCTTGATTGGGAAAAGGGGAATGTGTTTAAACGGAGATTTGTGTTGTGTAAGGTATGTCCTGCAAGCTTATAACAAGGAGTAAAGGTTTAATTAACTTTCTATTATATAATTGTGCTGGGAAGCCAAAAAAAATACTTGTGTTGAATTTATACAATTTATCCATTTTCTAGTGGGAAACTGATGTATAATGTAGGCACTCAATTAGGCATGGAATATATAAAAAAAAACCTGTGAATTAATCAGTGGAAATAAGGAATTTGATTATCAGATGTACAACAGTTCTTTCAGAGAACAAATGAAGATTTCACTACAGAATCAAATACTTCAAACATAAAAACAAAAGTGGGTTACTGAAGGTCATTTGCTGAATGAGTGAATTTCCTGGATACTCCTGTGAATGATCAGGAGAGACTGAGCACCTAGTGGACAGCAACTCAAAAGACTATACTACTATTCTTTAAAGGGGATTGAAGGATCCTGATTACAGAGCACAATTAAAATCAAGAATGTGAAGGCTGAATTTCTGACTTGCCACAACTTTCATATGGGGAGTGGACATTGTTGGATGGGGCATTAAATCTGATTTTCATGTATGGGAAGTGTTTTGTGTGCAACAACATTTGGAAATGCAACAGTCTCCATTTTGGTTGTAGCATAGTGGGAGCAAAATGCTGCTAGCTTCCAAAGTCATAAGCCATGCTGCTGATATATCTTAAGAGGAAATCCTTGAAGCAGTTGACTGACAAAACATGGACAGCTGTGATCCTTAAGCAAGTAAAAATGATTTTAATTGCATCACATAAATAAAGGATTGATGCTTATACTGTTATCCAAAATGTATCAGAAGTTTGTTATGTAAAAATCTCAACTGTTCTGCCCCCATATTCTTGGACCTCACAAGACAAAGACCCATAGAAAACCAAAACTCTCAAAAAAACTAAAGCTGTTATATGATCTAAAATAAAGCAGTATTATACGATCTTCTAAAATAAACGCTATTTGTGCCAGTCCCTACAAGCAAACAACATACATTTTAAAACCAGTCATGCAATCTTATCAAAATTTTAAAAGTAATAAACAATAATTTATTAACAATACTAATCCACAAATCTAACTGCAGCAAAGGAGAGGGAACGCACCTCACAGTGTAGAATCACAAAAATTTGCAAAGGACGCTATTAACCAGAAACAGAAGACTGCCACATTTCAAACTAGGAGCTTGAAATCTGGGGAGATCATGACATCATTCACCACATGAAACAAAACATCAAAGATGCCCAGTAAAACACTTTATAGAAGTAAAAAACAAAAACACCTACCATTCCACCTCCTAAATCAAACTCCTAAGGACATAAAATGGGCTCTCTCCTATAAACCAATACACAGCTCTACTGTCATTGTTCTGAGGCTCTTTCTAGTGAAGTGATGTTTATTTCTAAACAATGTCAGATGGAACAAATGTTTTGATGTAAAGGGCCAATGTTCTAAAGCAGCAATTAACCTCCCCATTACCTAGGGGTAAATTCTCAAACTGGTGCTGAAACATAGGAGAAGGAATGATGAGTGCTAAGTGTGAATTATAATGGAAGTTGTGCGTGTAACTTCTGTTATAGAATACTTCTGTAAGTCTGCATTTATGCACCTAACTTTAGTGCCGGTGTACATGCTCGTGCCTAACTGTAGATGATGGTATTCTATAACCCTTATGACTAATTACCTGACATACGCATGACCCACCCATGCCTCACTTAGGTCCATGCCCCAGTTAAAGTTGTGCGCTGTGGAATGTGAGTGCACAACGTATAGTGAATATGAGCAGTTGCACGTGTAACTGCTAATTGCTGCCAATTAGCACCAATTAAGGCCAATAGTCAATAATTGCCTGCTAACTCCAATTAAGAGTGCCCTCAGGCTTAACCCAAATGCATATAGGGGACCTTTTACTAAGTCGCATAGGTGCCTATGTGCATCCAACACACATCAATTTGGAGTTACCGCCCTCTGCTTAGCAAGTTATGCATGTAAATTCTAATTTTTGCCAATTAGTGCTCATTATTGCTTGTTAAGTGCTGTTAAATACGCTGATTGGCTTGTTAAGCTAATTGAGTTACACGTGTTGTTACAGAATATGCCTGGATTTTGGCGCAGATCTTTATGTGCGCTATATAGAATCCGACTTAAAGTGTTTTGGAGACAATAGCCAAAAGTGACCACATTGGTGCCAACAAAATGAGTACTTTTATCTGTACCAACATTAAAAACAAAATGAGGTCTGCAGTTTTGCTTTGATTACTGCCTGATGAAACATTACACACTGTGATTTGTACTTGCTTTCTCTGAGCAATTTTTCAGAACAAAACAATACATGGAGTTTTGTAATGAGAAAAAACTATGTGCATTATTCCTTTCTCTGCCCACCTCCTTCCCCCACAAATGCCTCCACAGTAGGCATGTTGTTGAAAAGCATGTATACTGTTAATATTACACAGGATGGGTAATAACAAAAAGACCATTTATACAGATAAAATACCATTTTATTACAAAAAATTGATTATTGTAATCTTTATTAGTGTTTTACTTTCAGAAGCTAAATTTAATTACCAGCATGCTAGTCTAGTGAGCTAAACATTTACTACCAAAGGAAGGGTTATATCCTAAGCCTGCTCCAAAATCACCTACCAAAATCAGTGCTCTCCACTTCTCCTTCTTTCCCAACTGATGGTCAAAAAAATGTCTCATGACCCTCCATCCCATCCATAGGATCCAAAAGTAAAGGTCCCTGCTACTAATCCTCCTTTTCTACCAGTTATTCCTAAAAGATATGGCCCTACCCATGTCTCCCCCTTCTGTCCATCTTACTGATATCCTTTCCCACACAGTTCATCCAAAAGAAATTCTCCTCTATTTCAGTACTTCTTCCCAAAGGGTTAATCTAAAATAAATATCCTACCAACCCAATCATATTCCCACCAGCTCCATTCCAAATAAATAATGTTTTGCCTTAATGCTCTCTCACACCCACCTAGTTCACAAAAAATTACCCTTTTACCCTGTTAATCCAAAAGAAATGCTCTGCCATCATCTTTTGTTCCCTCACCTGCTTAATACAAAATAAATTACCACTTACCCCTCCACCCAACCAAGAAAGAAAATGTTCTACTTCTGTAATAGTAAACAAATATGTATATTGCATATGTAACTCCACCACTTCCCAATGCCCTATAACACACCCTAGAACCCTCCAAGATTCATAATTCAAATAAGGCAGAAACAGACAGCCATACCATCTATGTGGCTGGTGTCAGATGATTTTACAAAGTGTAAAAGTATATCTGGGTGGTAAGATTATATCCAGAAGAGAAATTAACAATAACATGTCAGACACATGCAGAGAAATATGCCAGATAGGGATGTATACAGACAAAAATGATGCGAGGGTCAATATTCAAAGTGATTTAACCAGCCACAAATGGCTCCTGGCTGGTTGACAGGTCATTTTTATTTATTTATTTTATTGCATTTGTATCCCACATTATTCCACCTATTTGCAGGCTCAATGTGGCTTACAGAGTTTTGTTATAACATAGTTATGACATAGTAGTACTTAACCAGTTAGTGCCGCTGAAAATGACCAGTTAGCACTTTTTTTTTTTAAACGGCTATTTTGGGGGTATTCTGGTGGCAGAGTTGGCACTTGGCTGGTTAAATTCCAATATTGAGCACTTAACCAACCAAAGTAACCACATAAATAGGGCTGCATAAAAGTCAGTCCTATCTTTATGTGGTACTCCATAGCTGGTTAAGTGCTGAATATGACACTGAGGGGTCCTTTTACTAAGCCATGGTAAAACGTGAACTGTGGCAGTATAGGCGTATGTACTAGGTGCACGCTGGGCCAGTTTTTACCGTGTCTGCAAAAAGGGTTTTTTTTTTAATGTGATAGGAAAAGGGCATGCGGTAAAATTGAAACCAGCTTGCGTCTAAAACTGGCCTGAGCCCTTAACACCACCCATTGATCCAGTGGTAAGGGATCATGAGCTATACATGTGATGACCAAGTCTATCTTTATAATGGCTTATGCACTTTTGTTTTAGGAAATTAACCAAACTATCATGCATGTATGAACCATTGCACATGTGTGTGCATGAGTGCACTGTCTGGAAAGAATGTGCACTCTTTAGAAAGAATGTTCCCTCTTTTAACATAGTGCACACTTTTTAAACAACTAGTGTGTCCTCTTTAAACATAGTGTACACTCTTTAAAAGTGACATTCTGTCACAAACCACAGCTCATCTCTACTCCACCATCTTTGGAAGCAATATAATCAAGTTCATTTTATAACCATGTGCATGATTTACCCTCTGTGTTTACAGGAACATTTTCAAAATGAAAATATGAACATTTTTCTGTTTTGAAAATTAAATCAATGAATTTATGAACTTACTTTTGCACCAAAAGTGACCTCATCTACAGCCCAATTCCTCAGCCATAGGTACTTTTATCTGTGTGGTTTGCACAATTAAAACACAACAATGCCTGCAGTCTTGCTTTAATTATCACCAAATGAAACATTACCCAGAGCGATTTATACCCACTTTCTCTGGGGCCCTTTTACTACAGTGTGCTGAAAAATGTTTTTGGCATGCGCAGAATTATTTTTCAGCGCACCTGTAAAAAATGCCTTTTTAAAATTTTTTGCCAAAACTGGACATGCGGCAAAATTTGCCACGTATCCATTTTGGATCTGAGACCTTACCGCCAGCCATTGACCAAGCAGTAAGGTCTCATGCGGTAACCGGGCAGTAATGGTCTACATTCGTAAAATGCCAATTGCCGCCTGATTACCGCCTGCATACCAGAAAATAAAAATATTTTCTGGCTCGCATGCGTCAAAAATGAAATTACCACAAGGGCCACATGGTAGCCAAGTAGTAACTCAAAATTGACACGTGTTAGGCATATGTAGGCGCCTACGTGACTTAGTAAAAGAGCCCCTCTGTGAATTATTTTTTATAATAGAGCAATGCATGGAGTTTTGCACTAAAAAAATGTCAAATTGTTTACATTAAAAATAGTTGTACATGCCATATAACTCAATATTTCAAAACTACCAACATTCAAGTGACAATGGCTATCCTGTATCAGGTAGACTTTCAAGAAGCATCACTGCTTACATCTGCCACTCTGTCT
The DNA here is from genome assembly GCF_901765095.1 of Microcaecilia unicolor. Lineage (NCBI taxonomy): Eukaryota > Metazoa > Chordata > Amphibia > Gymnophiona > Siphonopidae > Microcaecilia > Microcaecilia unicolor. The sequence continues at coordinate 98,560 of NW_021963275.1, read as the reverse complement.
TAACCCCCTCCCCCCTTTATAGTTTAACTGTTTCTTGTGGGGTCAATATTAAGCCATCTTGGAGACTGTAGTTATTTAAATGCCAGCGCTGGTATTTAAATTAATTATAGTCTGTGCAGTAGTGCAAGAATATAATATAATTAGACCCCCCCCCATGAATTGCATGACCCCCTGAACCATAACCTGCTGAGCATATGAACATGTATTTTAAATAGAAAATCACAAAACTTAAATGCCATCTCCAAGGTATTTTTTAAATCCATCTTTGTGTAAACTATGATAATACTGTACATGAAAAAATCAAATTAAAGCTAGAGTGTCAAACAAAATGTAAAACCTACCCCTGGATGAGAACTTTATGAAAAGATAAATTATAAGATCTGTTAAACATGGGGGGGGGGGGGGTATTTTACGTAGGCAAGCTGGCGTTTTTAGCGTGTGTTAAAAATAGGCCCACGCTAAACACTAAAGATGCCAATGTATTCCTATAGGTGCCTTTAGCATTTAGCGCTTGCCTATTTTTATCGCGCGCTAACACCACCAAGCACGCCTACATAGAAGACTCCCATGGTTTGCATTGTAAATAGGGGCTATAGTCAAACAGGTTAACAGCATAGTGAGGGACTTAACTATGATAACTAGTCATATAGAGCAATACAATCATCATGCTGACATGAATCTACCCGTGTATCAGTTAAAGAGAGAACTGCATTTGTCATGTTTGCAAGGTAGCAGGGAACCTATTATAACAGCTTATCTAATGTGAAAGATCCGTCCCTCCCTCCGGGGTCCGCGGGATCTTGCCTCTGCCTTGGACAATCCGGCTACAAACCAGGATTCATGTCCCAACCTCCTAGCCCCACTGTAGTCCACGAGGCAGGGCTTGCAGAAATCAAACTCAAAAGAAAATCAGCAAGTCTCTTTATTTTCCTTATGGGATTCACAGTCCAGCAGTTTCAACACAAAATAAAGCAGGCATCCAAAACACAATCCCCTTTGTTTCTCTTCTCCGGGCACTAGCACAACAGGGGTAAACCCAACTCCACTCCACTGTTTCCAGAACTCAGTTTGTTCCACCTTAAGCAGTCTACAGCCAAGTGCTCTCCTTCTCCCCCTTCCCTTCTCATGTGCCTTGTGGAATGCCCACTCAGTCTGCAACAAACTGCTCTTCACCCACGATCTCTTCATCGCTCACTCACCTCCTCAACTGCTCGCCCTAACCAAAACCTGGATCTCCCCGGAAGACTCGGCTTCAATCGCAGCCCTCTGCCATGGAGGTTATCTCTTCTCCCACACTCCCCGCAAGCTGGCCGCGGTGGAGGCGTTGGGTTACTACTCTCACCCTCCTGTAGTATCCAACCCCTCCCCCTACCGCAGTCTCACTGCTTCTCTTCCTTTGAAGCCCACTCCATCCGGCTATTCTATCCGCTGCCACTCAGAGTCACAGTCATCTACCGCCCCCCTGATAAATCCTTCTCTTCCTTCCTCACCGACTTTGATGCTTGCCTTTCCGTCTTTTTTGAACCCTCATCTCCGTCCCTCATTCTCGGAGACTTTAACATACACGTTGATGACCCAACCAACCCTAACGCTTCTAAGTTCCTCACCCTAACATCCTCCTTCAACCTCCAGCTGTGCTCCCCACCCCTACTCACCATGACGGCCATTGTCTTGACCTCGTCCTCTCCTCCTCCGGCTCACCCTCCAATTTCCACGCTTCTGCTCTCCCTCTCTCCGATCATCACCTGATCACATTTACACTTCTTCACCCCCCCTGCCCCGTCCAACTTTAACCACCACCTCCAGGAATCTCCAGGCTATTGACCCCCCACTTTATCCTCTAGTACTCTAATCTCCTCCCCTCCATCATGTCCTCCGAGACTGTAGACAAAGCGGTTTCCGCTTACAACGCCGCTCTCTCCTCTGCTTTGGACACCCTCGCTCCATCCACCTCCCGTCCCACAAAGCGTACTAATCCCCAGCCTTGGCTGACCCCTTGTATCCGTTACCTTCGCTCCTGCACCCGATCCGCTGAACGCCTCTGGAGGAAATCTCGTACCCATTCAGACTTTCTTCACTACAAATTCATGCTATCCTCCTTCCACTCCTCCCTATTCCTTGCAAAACAGGACTATTACACCCAATTGACCAATTCTCTCAGCTCCAACCCGTCGTCTCTTCACAACCCTTAACTCCCTCCTCAAAGTGCCCCCCGCTCCCACTCCCCTTTCACTCTCTCCTCAATCACTGGCTGACTACTTCCGCGACAAGGTGCAAAAGATCAACCTTGAGTTCACTACCAAGCCACCGCCTCCTCTTCAGCCTGTAGCCCCTTCCAACAACCAACCAACCATGGCCTCTTTCTCCTCCTTTCCTGAGATCACCGAGGATGAAACCTCCTGCCTTCTTTCCTCCTCGAAATGCACCACCTGTTCCTCCGATCCCATCCCCACCAACTTACTTAACACCATCTCCCATACTGTCACCCCCTCCATCTGTCGCATCCTTAACCTCTCTCTCTCCACTGCAACTGTCCCTGACACCTTCAAGCACGCCGTAGTCACACCTCTCCTAAAAAAAACATCACTTGACCCTACCTACCCCTCCAACTACCGCCCCATCTCTCTCCTACCCTTCCTCTCCAAAATACTTGAGCGCACCGTTCACAGTCGCTGCCTTGATTTTCTCTCCTCTCATGCCATCCTCGATCCACTTCAATCTGGTTTTCGTCCTCTACACTCGACAGAAACAGCACTCTCTAAAGTCTGCAATGACCTGCTCCTCGCCAAATCCAGAGGCCACTATTCCATCCTTATCCTCCTTGATCTATCCGTGGCGTTTGACACTGTCAATCATGATTTACTTCTTGCCACACTGTCCTCTTTTGGGTTCCAATGTTCTGTCCTCTCCTGGTTCTCCTCTTATCTCTCCACTGCACCTTCAAGGTTCACTCTCATGGATCTTCCTCCACTCCCATCCCACTCTCTGTTGGAGTTCCCCAGGGATCTGTCCTTGGACCCCTTCTCTTCTCAATCTACACCTCTTCCCTAGGCTCACTGATCTCATCTCATGGTTTTCAGTATCATCTTTATGCTGATAACACCCAGCTATATCTCTCCACACCAGACATCACCGCGGAGATCCAGGCCAAGGTATCGGCCTGCTTATTCGACATTGCTGCCTGGATGTCCAACCACCACCTGAAGCTGAACATGTCCAAAACCGAGCTCCTCGTCTTTCCACCTAAACCCACTTCTCCTCTTCCTCCACTCTCTCTCAGTTGATAACACCCTCTTTCTCCCTGTCCCATCTGCCCGCAACCTCGGAGTCATCTTCGACTCCTCCTCTCCTTCTCTGCGCATATCCAACAGACTGCCAAAACCTGTCGCTTCTTCCTCTTCAACATCAGCAAAATTTGCCCTTTCCTTTCTGAGCACACCACACGAACTCTCGTCCACGCTCTCATTACCTCTCGCCTTGACTACTGCAACTTACTCCTCACCGGCCTCCCACTTAGCCACCTATCCTCCCTTCAATCCGTTCAGAATGCTGACGCACGTCTTATATTCCGCCAGAACCGATATACTCATATCACCCCTCCTCAAGTCACTTCACTGGCTTCCGATCAGTTACCACATACAATTCAAGCTTCTCCTCCTTACCTACAAATGCACCCAGTCTGCGGCTCCTCACTACCTCTCTACCTCATCCTCCCCCTATGTTCCCGCCCGTAACCTCCGCTCATAGGACAAATCCCTCCTTTCAGTACCCTTCTCCACCACTGCCAACTCCAGGCTCCACTCATTCTGCCTTGCCTCACCCTATGCCTGGAACAATCATCCTCAACCCCTACGCCAAGCCCCCTCCCTACCCATCTTCAAATCTCTGCTTAAAACTCACCTCTTCAATGCTGCTTTCGGCACCTAACCTTTCGAGAAATATAGTATGCCCTATCAGATTGACTCTACACTTGTCTTTTAGATTGTACACTTGTCTCTAGATTTACACCTGTCTTTTAGATTGCACACTTGTCTTTAGATTGTACACCTGTCTTTTAGATTGTAAGCTCCTTGAGCAGGGACTGTCCTTCCATGTTAAAATTGTACAGCACTGCGTAACCCTAGTAGCACTTTAGAAATGTTAAGTAGTAGTAGTAGTAGTAATGTCCATGAAGGGCAATCCAAATAAAACACAAGAAAAAGAAAGAAACTGCTCCCGGTTTCTTCCTGGTGCTTTGGCAAATAGTCCCAATAAACAGTTCCTCATAAACCACTTCTTCAGGCTTGAGCAAACACTTTCCCCCAACCAGCTTCCTCCTGCTGTGAACAGTTCACACAGGGGGAGTCAATAATCCCTCTTCAAATAGCACCTTTAACACACACAGTTCATAACAGCCTGAACTTGCTTTGGGAAGAAAAAAGATCCCACCCTTTCTTGGGTCCCTCTGTCTCAATACACTGACCCTTCTCCTTCATGACCCTTTCTCTTTCCCCTTGCAACCCAGCTGCCATACCATGAGTTCACCTGCTTTTTCAGCTTTTTTCCTAAGGAATGAGCCCAGGCTGTGAGGTCCATTGGCTCCTCTGGGTTCTCCTCTCTCCCACTCTCCTCAGCCTCTTGCCATTCCATGGGTTCCTCATCCCACCCACTTTTCAGCTGTTCCTCGTTCACCTGATTACCCTCCAGGGGCCCCTCCCTTGCCTTGTCAGAGTTCTCCCCTGTGACCTGCTGGGGAAGGTAATCTCTATACCAGGGCTTGCACCAGGGATGCTGGGTAGTGTAGTCTTTTTCTCTCCTCCATTTTTCAGGGGGCACTAACCTTTCTCTTCTCTCTCTCTGGGGAAGTAGTAAAGGCAAGGCTTTGTTCTGTCTCCTTTTGCTCTTGAGCTCCTCACTCCTTCCCCTTCCATCTGCTCCACCCTTCACAATATGTAACAAATTCATTGTAATAGGTCACAGTCGAAAGGTTAATAATGAAACTGAGCGCTATTGTAATCAGGAATTCACAGTGTAGTAGAGAACATATCGAGTAAGAGTGAAACTATGTGATGATTGTGTGTGGGGGGGGGGGGGGTAGGAATCAGGATCTGGCAAACAGGGAAATGTCATTGATTAGTTCACTTAAGATTGACATGGAGCCCTTGTTGGGTTGTGTGTTCGGTCGTCAGAGGCTTTTGCCGGTGAAAAAGTTTTGTGAAGATGTATGATTTTTTTGCATTTTGCAAAATGTAAGGTAATCTGTTATCCTCCTAATGGTTGTGGGTGGGGTACTCCAGGACTGGGTTGTAAGATAGAAGAGCTTTGTATAGTGAAGGGATTTGTAGATTACTCCTTTAAAGTTTAGGAAGTGGAGAAAAGTAGTTTTATGCGATTAATGCAATCATATAGGTGGAGATTTGTCTCTGGAAAATTGTGAAGACTAATGTAAAAATCTTGAAACTTATTCTGACCTTTATGGGGAGCCAGTGAAGTGGTTCTAGTAGGACAGGGGCTCTCTGGTAGGGGTGACCTGAAGATCAATTGGGCATCCGTGTTTTGGATGGTTTGTAATTTTTTCAGGCTTAGATCTTTGCAACATGTGTATAGACCATTGCAATAGTCCTCCTAGTTTGAACTAGGAGACAGGGTTGCAGTAGGGAAAAAGCTTCTGACCCTTCTCAGCTTCCAGAGCATTCTGAAGGCTTTCTTTGCAACTGAGGGTATTTGGTCGTCGAGTGTCAGGTTTTGCTCTAGAGTGACTCCCAGGACTTTAATATTTCTTTCCAGTGGGAAGGTTGTATGGTCAATTGTGAAAGTGTGGTAGGGGATAGGGCAGAAGGTGCTCGATATAACCATGAATTTGTTTTTCTCTGTATTTAGCTTCAATCTGAAGGTGGAAGCTCAGGTCTCCATTGTGTCTAGGCCAGTCTGGATCCTGTCTACGATGGCGATAAGATCACCTGAAAAGGTTATTTATACTGTCACGTCATCTACATAGATATGTGATTTCAGCTTTCGATCTAGTTTGCTGCCAAGTGGTGCATTTATGATATTGAATAGTGTTGGGGACAGTGGAGAACCATGTACACCACAGCCTGGGACCAGGGGGTGAGATACTTTGTGTTGATTTGACTTGGTATGATCTTGATTTGAGGAAACCGGTGAACCATCTGAGTACAGAGCCTCCAAGGCTGATGTAGTCCAGTAGGAAAAGGAGTATATCATTGTCAACTACATCAAAGGCACTCAACATTTATTTCCTTTGCTTGTCTTGGTTTTGATGTTGTAGACCAGTGATAGAAGAACAGATTTGGTGTTGTGTGTGGTCTGAAACCTGACTGGGAGGGATGGAGGATAGAATGCTGGAATAGGTAATTCATTGTTTGGTGACTTTTCCTTCCATGACTTTAAGGCGTACTTCACACCACTTCAATAGCCTTCAGGCTTGCAGGTGTCATATATATATATATATATATATATATATATATATATATATATATATATATATCTGAAACCATTGTACCCCAGCTTGAAATTGCATCAATCAAACTTTACAGCTCCTTGTTATATGACACCTAACCGTCATCCTATTCTACAGACCTCCTTCTAACTGGAACGACAACCAATCCACCCTCATGGATTTCATATCAAACACTTGCATCAATAACTCCAATGTACTACTGATTGGGGACCTGAACCTACACCTAGAGGACCCTAACAATACCCACACTCAAGAATTCAAAGAACTCCTTAATCTCTGCGACCTTGACCTCCCTCCCATACAACCTACCCACAACAAAGGTCACTCACTAGACATCATCTCTTACAAATTCTCCATAAACCAGAACATCCACATTTCTGATATTAAGCGGTCCGCCACCCCTGGTCAGACCATCACAAAGCAACTCTATCCCTATTATGATGGAAAAAAGGTGAGCTTATTAAACAAGACCCAATAACAATCACCACTAGAGGACGGATCGACAAGGAAAGGTTTTGGCAACAAATATATAAAACAATTGGTCTACACAACCTAACTCAAATCACTTCCTCACTGAATGGGACAACAGATGCAAAACTATACTAGATGAAATAGCCCCATTACGTACAAAAACCCTACAAGACGCAACCTCACACCATGGTTCAATGACATACTAAAAACCCTAAAATCACAAACCAGGAAACTAGAAAAGGCATGGAACAAAACTAGAGATACACACACCTACAATGCATGGAAACAGTCACAGAGGAAATACAAAAATGCCATCAAACAAGCAAAAAGATCCTACTACACACAAACAATTCTAACCAGCGGTACAGACATAAAAAAACAAAACCAACTCATAAAGAATCTTATTAATACCAACCCAGTCACATCATCCTACACAAACTGCCCATCGGCTGACCAGCTGGCAAATTACTTCAATAACAAAATCACCAATCTTTGCAGCACAATTCCACGAGATTGTACTAACATTGATTCCTTTCTCGACGAATTGGACCCCTATGGAGATGAAATTCCAGCCAACCGTTCATGGACAAACTTCACCCTCCTTACCACGAAAGAAGTCTCTGTGGCACTCACCAAACTTTCCAAATCTCACTGACATCTCGACCCATGCCCCAACTACTTAATGAAAAATGCCCCAGAATGCTTTATCATAGATCTCACTCCCACCTAAACCTTCTGCTACAGCAAGGTTCATTCCCCACTGAACATGGCAAGATACTGCTTACACCAATACCGAAAAATCCTAAGAAACCAGCGAGCGATGTCACCAACTACCGCCACATCGCCTCCATTCCTCTACTAATTAAATTGATGGAAAACAGGGTGACCTCTCAAATCAACGACATACAAAAATTCTCCATTCTACATAGTCATAATCGGGTTTCCGTCCAGCCCACAGCACAGAAACTGTCCTACTCACCCTAATATCCAAATTCAGACAAGAAATTGCATTTGGAAACAGCATCCTCCTTCTACATTCGACTTATCCAGTGCATTTGACATGGTAGATCACAACATACTAACCAAACTATTGGACAAACTTGGAATCGGCGGTAACATTTTAACTGGATAAAAGGATTCATCACCTCAAATCCTATCAAATTAAATCACCCACTGATATCGCATCCCCTGGTCACCTATCTGCGGAGTACCTCAAGGATCCCCTTTATCGCCGATACTCTTCAATCTAATGATGATCCCACTAGCCAAAGCTATTCAGACATGGTCTAAACCCTTTCATTTATGCTGATGATATTACTATATTCATTCCCTTTAAATCAAACCTAACAGAAATCTCTGATAGAATATCATGGGCATGAACTTAACCTCCTGGGCCAACGCCTTTAGGATGAAATTGAACAAAGAAAAAACACAGTGCCTAATCCTTTCATCTCAGCACTCCACAATTCCCCCATCTAATCTCACCATCTCCGGCACTACAATCCCATTTCTGAAAACTGAAAATCCTTGGAGTGACACTAGACAGCCACCTCTCCCTCGACAATCACGCCACATCCACCACAAAGAAAATGTTCACAATGATGTGGATATTGAAACGCGTAAAACCATATCTACCCCAGAAAACATTCCAGAATTTAGTGCAATCCACGGTACTTACCCATGCTGATTACTACAACAGTATTTTCTTAGGCTGCAAAGCCTATATCCAAAAAAAACTTCAGACCGGCCAAAATACAGTAGCAAGACTCATCTTTAGCAGATCAAGTTTTGAGAGTGCAACTCCTCTCCGTGCAAGACTGCACTGGCTCCCAATCAAAGAACGTATCAATTTCAAAGCCCAGACTTTAATCCACAAGGTAATACATGGAGAATCTTCGAACTATATGATAAATCTGGTCGACCTTCCAGCAAGAAACATGTCTGTATCCTCACGAAAGTACCTCAACCTGCACTACCCCAGCTGTAAAGGTCTCAAGTACAAAACATTATGGATCCAATTTCTCCTTCCTGGGCAGCCGTCTATGGAACGCTCTCCCTAGACCTATCCGAGCAATCCATGACCACCTACGATTCAGAAAAGCACTAAAAACCCATCTATTCAAACAAGCCTACCCAAAAAACCCAGATTAATCTCATAAACCCATCAACCTTACATATACTGAAGAGAAAACAACATTGACCCAGAATCTATCTCCCACCTTACCCTCTCTCTCTATCACCTGTCTCTACCTACCTACCCATCCATTTACTACCCATCCATCCTTCTATTATGTTATACTTAATTTCCTACATTACATAACAAAATTCTGTGTTACCTATTACTATGTAAGCCTGCTTTTAGTGGGAAAGTGTGGGATACAAAATAATAAATAAATACATAAATTTAGGTACAATAGATATTTATCTGTTTCTGGAAGGCTCAGAATTATTTAAAACAAACAAACAAAGACTTGAAGTAGGATTTGATCCTTTGGCCCTTGGTTCACTGTCCATTACAGTAACCATAATGTTATTCTTCTGACCTGTTTTGCTCAGAATAGCCATAATTCCTGCAGCTGACATAGAGCCTGGTTCTCATTTCCAGTTTTACTTTTAGGGGAGAAGGAAGGGACAGAAACCACTGGGGGATTATGGAAGGCTCATGCTTTAATCCTGCTAATTGCCAACTGCTCAATTAAAGCAACTTTAAAAAAAAAATCTTAGACATTACTAAAATAGGTCTAGATAAATGTCATTCTTTTCAGACATGGACATTTCTTCCCATTTAAAAATCCCTGTTAAACATCCTACTTTGGGGCCTTCCCTAGTACTCACAGAAAAAAATACCCACAACATGCCCCCTTGCTATTTGGATGAACTACACTGTGAAACATCCAAATTCTGACTTTCCAAAATCAGGGTTTGGTTGTTTTTAGCAGATGGACTTTTTTTTTAAGCATTTTAAGGTACTCATCTGCTTTGAAAATGAGCACCTTAGGTATTAAGGTTTCACAATCAAAAAAGTAGACCTGAAATAAATAGTCACTGGAGAGAAATTAAAGCCTGAAATTTTGGAGGAAGAAAGTAGACACTATACTTCAGAACATACTTTCGGGGTTTTTGATTGTTTTATCTATAGGTATACAGTTTGAAAGATGGAATTTTATTGTTTATAAAAGCTATAATACACTCAAGTTGAAAGTTTATACTTATTGCAGACTCACTAGCTTAGCCTTCTGAAGTTGTCGAATCATAACTTTTTTAATCATTAAACCATTTTGACTGGATTTCATTCCTTTTCTTTTAAAATTACCATTCTACTTGTAACTACCAGAAAGCCAAGAAATACTTGTGGTGCTCATACCACTTTTCCTGCAGTTACCAAACTCCAAGTTTCAGCCCATACAATTACAGTTTTTTATGAAGTGCCAAGTCTTTATTGATTTTCTGCCTTACTTACGTTGGTGCCTCTTTACTAAGGCACATTAGGCCTAATGTGGGCCTACCACATACTAAAAGAGCACAACCATGGGATGCACTGAGGTATCCCTCGGTAGTTTTCCACTTAGCGTGCACTAATCCTACACTGAAATTTTTTTTTTTTTTCAGCACAGGAGGCATGCCCATGGGTGGAGAGTAGCATGCCTGCGCTAATTGGATCACTGGTTTTTTTTGTGGATACTGTTCTAAACTAGCACCTTGACAACTGATTATCACTGTCTGTTGATCACCATTCAACAATGACCATGCTACAGTTGTTCCTTATTTTGGACTCATTGACTATAATTCCTGTGTTATCAACTCACCCGAATTGCTTTGACTCCTGAGGCAGGTGTTTGTTGTGCCAAAATGCAGTACTACATCAAGTGTATTGCATGTTGGAACTCAATTGGTCTACCCCTGTTTCGTGTTTGTTGTTGTCTCACAATAGAAATGAGTCAGGTAGTAACCAGCAGGTGTGCTTGCCCATAGCAGAGACTAAAGCAGGAGTTCTCAACCTAGTCCTTGGGATATACCTACCCAATCAGGTTTTCAGGATAAGCATAATGAATGTGCATGAGATGGATGTATGGCATGCAACTCTTATGCATATTCATTGTGGGTATCCTGAAAACCTGACTGTCTAGGTGTGTCTAGGTGTATTTTGAAAACCCCTGGTCTAGCATGTACTCTGTGTTCAGCAGGCCAGAGGCAGGGGAATAATGTAGGCACCATAGGAGCTGCCTGCAGGGGAGGAAGAACAGGAACTGGATGACACCCTGTAGAGGGTGAGGAGCCCCACCTCAGGGCCTACTGAACATGAGGGGCAGGATAGAGATAAGGTTAAATATTCTGGAATTCTAATGGTTGTGGGGGTGAGTTGATTTTTTAGGGAATTACAATACATAATAAAATGGTCCCCCTGAAGAACATGGTGCACAGACCCATTCCCAGGTTACCCCCCCCCCCCCCCTCTGTGGTCAGACAGGTAGCAAAAAACTGGTATCTCCATAACATTCACCTGCACATATCCTCACAGCCCCATAGCATCAGTTTTAAAACAATAACTAGGTAAATAACATTTAAAAAATTTGTATTACAGTCCATTGCTAATGTTCCTGCAGCTGGCCAAGAAACTGCTGGAGCAGAATTTCCAGCTGGCAAACTATTGGCAGAAGAAGCTACAGCTGCTATGTGAGGGGCTCCAAATTCAACAGGAAAGCAGGCAGCTGATGATGATCATGCAGCAGGAGAGCCAGGAAGCAGTCAAGAATATCTAGTAGCAGCTCCTAGGGAATCTGGTAAGATCTCCATGATTACATAGTGGCTTTGGTGAGGACTCTGTCCACACAGCAAGTGCCTGAAACTCCAGTTGGAACTAGTGAGGACACCAGTCCTTTAGCAACACCCTCCCATACCAGCCTCAAGTACCACCAGTGGCCACACCACCCAGCCAAGCTTCAAAGCACCTGCAGAGCCGCAACTTCCATCCAAACATCCAATGATGGGACCAATAGTCCATATCCCTCAGGGACAGCACACACTCCCTTGCTGGGTGCTGGGTCCAGCAGCAGATCAGCCTCCAGGCCAAACAGGTGGCCAGATTTTCACCGTACAGCAGAGACAGCAGGATGGACTGATGCTTATACGGACAGTGGGAACCCCAAAAGGGAGGACACACTTTCTGACCCTGGGTCACTGCCAGCAGCTTGGGGATGGAGTTGGAGAGTTGGCTCCCAGAGGGGAGGAGGAAGGGGGAGGATGAGGTAGTGCTGTGAGCCACCTAATTGTCATGCTGTGCTGGTATGTGCTGGGAGAGGGGGTTTATATTGGGGGAAAAGAGTGGGGGATGTGTGTGCAGGGGTGGGGGTGTCTGTGCAGGGGTGGGTGTTTGTGAGTGCAAGGGGAGGGGTGGGAGATGTTACAGAATTGATGCGCACAAATAACTAGTGCACTTACCTTAACTGAAAATTGATCAGAATGAGTCTTTGTCTGGCATGGGCACCAGCTGGTGTGCTCTCTGGTCAGCTCTGTAGGTGGGAGGGGAGAGGAACTCCTCATCCTCTGGGTCTGGTGGATGCTGCGGTGGTTGCTGTCCCTCCACTGGCAGGGCTTGTCTTCCTCGGAGAGCCAGGTTGTGCAGCATGCTGCAGGTCATAAAAAACTTAACGACCTTTTCAGAGCTGTAGAGGATCACCTTTCCGGAATGATCCAGACATCTGATGTGATTCTTGAGCTGGCTAAAGATCTATTCTGTGATGGTGCAGGTGCTCTTATGCCTTTTGTTGTACTCCTACTCCACCACCTCATTTTGGGGGTGCACTATGAGAGTCATGAGCCAGGTTCACTGGGGGTAGCCTCTTTAACATGTGGAGGGAAGCAGAATTATGTATCAATGCACTGTATTGGCTGGTATGGTGACCTTTTAGAGGTGGGGTAATGGTTGTGTGTTATGGGGGTATCTAGAGGGGGGAGTGTCTTGAAGGTTAGGAGGGGAAAGGGGTTTGGAATTTGAGAATCCATGTACTGCTTACGTAGGTGTCAGCTGCCAGTGATCACCCTTGGTCAAACCTGCAGTAGATTCCTGAATGCTGGAGGATGTAAGCAACACTGGTAAAGCCTGGGTATTGAGCACAGACATCCACAATCTCCCCTGAGCATCACACACCACCTGCATGTTAATGAAGTGATACAATTTTCTATTCCTGTAGTTCTCCGAGGACAAGCAGGCTGTTTGTTCTCACGACTGGGTTGACGTCCACGGCAGCACCCACCAACCGGAACAAAACTTTGCGGGCGGTCCCGCAGCAGGGTACGCCCACCGCGCATGCGCGGCCATCTTCCCGCCCGTGCGCGACCGTTCCTGCTCAGTCTTTTCTTTTCCGCGCTGGAGAGAGCCGCGTTCGTCTCTCTCTGTCAGCCCGGAAACCGGATCACGCTTTCGCCGCAAACTTTTTTCTCTTTCGTTGTTCTCCGTTTTTACTTTTATTTTGTGTAAAAAAAAAAAAACGTTGAACTTTGTTTTTCCCTCGTCTTTTAGCGGGGGCGTCTCGTTGCGGCCTTGTGGGCCGGCGGTCGATTTATTTTCGAGGTGTGATTTCTACCGCCACCATCGACGACTTTGACTTCGCCGACACAATTTTTCCGTCGATGTCCTCGAAGGTCCCGAGTGGATTTAAAAAGTGTGGTCAGTGCGGCCGGCATATCTTGCAGACCGACACCCACGCTTGGTGCCTCCAGTGCCTCGGGCCGGAGCACGATACCAAGACGTGCACCTTGTGTCTCGGTCTCCGGAAACGGACACAGGTAGCGAGGCAAGTTCTTCGGGACCGTTTTTGGAACTTGCGCCGGCCCTCGACGTCGACGGCATCGGTATCGACGGTCGGATCTTCGGTACCGGTATCGATGTCCACGAAATCGGCACAGACGGCACCGACCCCAGGAGCACAGGTCCCGTCGGCCCGCCGGTCCTCCGGAGACGGCAGGGGTGAGAGGCCACGTGGGCAATCAGCCCCGGTCACTCCCTCTACCCAGGGCCCTCGGGACCGAACCCTGTTGGACCCGATTCCTCGAGGCCGAGGGGGATCCACTTCCTCCTCTTCTGTCCCACCGAGCGCCGATGACGGGCACCGTAAAAAGGCGAAGAAGCACCGTCATCGGTCACCCACGACGCATCCGGCTCCCGGCGCCAGGGATGAGTCGACGCCGAGGAAGCGGCAGCGTCGAGAGGAGAGGTCCCCCTCTGTAGTAGAGGTATCAGCACGTCAGGGTGCCAGCACTTCGGTGCAGTCTCCTGGACCCGAGCAGCTTCCGGCACCGACACCTCTACCAGCCCCCTCGTCTTTCCCGACAGCGGGCCTGGACGAGTGCCTCCGAGTCATCCTTCCGGGGATTCTGGAAGGGCTGATGCGCTAGACTGTGCCGGCGCCGGGGGTGCTTGCGCCCTCGGCGCCGTTGATGGCGGCGCCGGCGTGCTCTAGCCCGGTGCCGAGGCCTTCGACGCCGACGCCGCTTGCGGCGCAGGTCTCGACCGCCACGCAGGTGGAGTCCCCGTCGACGTCGATGGAGGGAGCTTCATCCCCGTCGGCACGGGACTCCACCGCTCGACGACGCCACCGAGGCCTCGGTGCCTCGACGTCGAGCCGGGCCCGGTTGAGGACTGAGTTGCAGGAGCTCATGTCCGACACCGAGGAAGAGGCCTTGTGGGGGGAGGAGGAGGACCCCAGATATTTCTCCTCAGAGGAGTCTGTGGGCCTTCCCTCCGACCCCACTCCTTCACCAGAGAGAAAGCTCTCACCACCTGAGAGCCTCTCCTTTGCCTCCTTCGTCAGGGATATGTCTATTTGCATAACCTTTCCCGTGGTCTCTGTGGATGAGCCGAGGGCTGAGATGCTCGAGGTCCTCGACTATCCATCACCACCTAGAGAGTCCTCCACGGTGCCTTTGCATAATGTCCTCAAAGAGACACTGCTTCGGAACTGGTTGAGACCATTATCTAATCCCACCATCCCAAGAAAGCGGAGTCCACTCGGACCCAGAGTTAATGTGGCCCCAATTGCCTCATGACTCGGCGGTCGTGGACTCTGCTCTCAAGAGGGCACGGAGTTCGAGGGATACCGCTTCGGCGCCCCCGGGGCGGGAGTCTCGCACTCTGGACTCGTTTGGGAGGAAGGCCTACCAATCTTCCATGCTCGTGACCCGCATCCAGTCTTACCAGCTCTACACGAGCATCCACATGCGGAATAATGTGAAGCAACTGGCGGACCTGGTCGACAAGCTCCCGGAGCAGTCCAGGCCTTTTCAGGAGGTGGTCAGGCAGCTGAAGGCGTGCAGAAAGTTCCTGTCCAGGGGTATATATGACACCTGTGACATGGCATCTCGTGCTGCGGCCCAAGGTATAGTGATGCGCAGGCTGTCATGGCTGCGTGCCTCTGACCTGGACAACCGCACCCAGCAGAGACTGGCCGACGTCCCTTGCCGGGGGGATAATATTTTGGTGAGAAGGTTGAGCAGTTTGGACCAACTACATCAGCAGGAAACCGCCCTCGACAAGCTCTCCCACCGGGCGCCTTCAGCATCCACCTCAGCAGGTGGACGTTTTTCCCGGGCCAGGCAGGCTGCGCCCTACGCCTACAACAAGCGTAGGTACACCCAGCCGGCCCGAAGGCCTCATCAGGCACAGGGACAGTCCCAGCGCGCTCGTTCCCGTCAACAGTGTGCGCCTAAGCAGCCCCCTGCGCCTCCACAGCAAAAGCCGGGGACGGGTTTTTGACTAGATCCACGGGAACATAGCCGCCATCAAAGTGTCCATACCGGACGATCTGCCAGTCGGGGGGAGGTTAAAATTTTTTCACCAAAGGTGGCCTCTTATAACCTCCGACCAGTGGGTTCTCCAAATAGTGCGGTGCGGATACTCCCTAAATTTGGCCTCCCCTCCACCAAATTGTCCTCCGGGAGCTCAATCCTTCAGCTCCCATCACAAGCATGTACTTGCAGAGGAACTCTCCGCCCTTCTCAGCGCCAATGCGGTCGAGCCCGTACCACCCTGGCAGGAAGGGCAGGGATTCTATTCCAGGTACTTCCTTCTGGAAAAAAACAGGGGGGATGCGCCCCATCCTAGACCTGAGAGGCCTGAACAAATATCTGGTCAAAGAAAAGTTCAGGATGCTTTCCTTGGGCACCCTTCTGCCAATGATTCAGAAGAACGATTGGCTATGTTCCTGGATTTAAAGGACGCATACACTCACATCCCGATACTGCCAGCTCACAGACAGTATCTCAGATTCGCCTGGGCACACGGCATTTTCAGTATTGTGTGCTGCCCTTTGGGCTCGCCTCTGCCCCACGGGTGTTCACGAAGTGCCTCGTGGTGGTCGCGGCGTATCTACGCAAGCTGGGAGTGCACGTGTTCCCATGTCTCGACGATTGGCTGGTCAAGACACCTCGGAGGCAGGAGCTCTCCGGTCCATGCAGTGCACTATTCAACTCCTGGAGCTGCTGGGGTTTGTGATAAATTACCCAAAGTCCCATCTCCAGCCAGCCCAATCTCTGGAATTCATAGGAGCTCTGCTGAATACTCAGACAGCTCAGGCCTTCCTTCCCGAAGCGAGGGCCAACAACCTCCTGTCCCTGGCTTCCCAGGCCAGAGCGTCTCAGCAGATCACAGCTCGGCAGATGTTGAGACTTCTGGGTCATATGGCCTCCACAGTTCATGTGACTCCCATGGCTCGTCTTCACATGAGATCTGCTCAATGGACCCTAGCTTCCCAGTGGTGCCAGGCCACCGGGAATCTAGAAGATGTCATCCGCCTCTCCATCAGTTGCCGCACTTCACTGCACTGGTGGACCATTCGGACCAATTTGACTCTGGGACGCCCATTCCAAATTCCTCAGCCCACGAACGTGCTAACGACGGATGCATCTCGCCTGGGGTGGGGAGCTCATGTCGATGGGCTCCACACCCAGGGTCTGTGGTCCCTCCAGGAAAAAGATCTTCAGATCAACCTCCTGGAGCTCCGAGCGGTCTGGAACGCACTGAAGGCTTTCAGAGATTGGCTGTCCTGTCAAATTATCCAAATTCGGACAATCAGGTTGCAATGTATTACATCAACAAGCGGGGGCACCGGATCTCGCCCCCTGTGTCAGGAAGCCGTCGGGATGGCGTTGGGCCTGCCAGTTCGGCATGCTCCTCCAAGCCACATACCTGGCAGGCGTAAACAACAGTCTGGCCGACAGACTGAGCAGAGTCATGCAACCGCACGAGTGGTCGCTCCATTCCAGAGTGGTACGCAAGATCTTCCGAGAGTGGGGCACCCCCTCGGTGGACCTTTTCGCCTCTCAGACCAACCACAAGCTGCCTCTGTTCTGTTCCAGACTACAGGCACACGGCAGGCTAGCGTCGGATGCCTTTCTCCTCCATTGGGGGACCGGCCTCCTGTATGCTTATCCTCCCATACCTTTGGTGGGGAAGACCTTACTGAAGCTCAAGCAAGACCGCGGCACCATGATTCTGATAGCGCCTTTTTGGCCCCGTCAGATCTGGTTCCCTCTTCTTCTGGAGTTGTCCTCAGAAGAATGGAGATTGGAGTGTTTTCCGACTCTCATTTCGCAGAACGACGGAGCATTGCTGCACCCAACCTTCAGTCTCTGGCTCTCACGGCCTGGATGTTAAGGGTGTAGACTTCGCTGCGTTGGGTCTGTCTGAGGGTGTCTCCCGTGTCTTGCTGGCCTCTAGGAAGGATTCCACTAAAAAGAGTTACTTTTTCAAGTGGAGGAGGTTTGTCGTTTGGTGTGAGAGCAAGGCCCTAGAACCTCGTTCTTGTCCTGCACAGAACCTGCTTGAATACCTTCTGCACTTATCAGAGTCTGGCCTCAAGACCAACTCAGTAAGGAATCACCTTAGTGCGATTAGTGCTTACCATTATCGTGTGGAAGGTAAAGCCATCTCTGGAGAGCCTTTAGTCGTTCGATTCATGAGAGGCTTGCTTTTGTCAAGGCCCCCTGTCAAGCCTCCAGCAGTGTCATGGGATCTCAACGTCGTCCTCACCCAGCTGATGAAACCTCCTTTTGAGCCACTGAATTCATGCCATCTGAAGTACTTGACCTGGAAGGTCATTTTCTTGGTGGCAGTTACTTCAGCTCGTAGGGTCAGTGAGCTTCAAGCCCTGGTAGCTCATGCTCCGTATACTAAATTTCATCATAACAGAGTAGTGCTCCGTACTCACCCTAAGTTCCTGCCAAAGGTGGTGTCGGAGTTCCATCTTAACCAGTCAATTGTCTTGCCAACATTCTTTCCCAGACCGCATACCCGCCCTGCTGAACGTCAGTTGCACACATTGGACTGCAAAAGAGCATTGGCCTTCTACTTGGAGCAGACACAGCCCCACAGACAGTCCGCCCAGTTATTGTTTCTTTCGACCCCAATAGGAAAGGGGTCGCTGTCGGGAAACGCACCATCTCCAATTGGCTAGCAGATTGCATTTCCTTCACTTACGCCCAGGCTGGGCTGGCTCTTGATGGTCATGTCACGGCTCATAGTGTCAGAGCCATGGCAGTGTCGGTGGCTCACTTGAAGTCAGCCACTATAGAAGAGATTTGCAAGGCTGCGACGTGGTCATCTGTCCACACATTCACGTCACATTACTGCCTCCAGCAGGATACCCGACGCGACAGTCGGTTCGGGCAGTCGGTGCTGCAGAATCTGTTTGGGGTTTAAATCCAACTCCACCCTCCAGGACCCGAATTTATTCTGGTCAGGCTGCACTCTCAGTTAGTTGTTCTTCGTAGGTCAATTTCTGTTATACCCTCGCCGTTGCGAGGTTCCATTGACCTGGGTTCTTGTTTTGAGTGAGCCTGAGAGCTAGGGATACCCCAGTCGTGAGAACAAGCAGCCTGCTTGTCTTCTGAGAAAGCGAATGATACATACCTGTGGCAGGTGTTCTCCGAGGACAGCAGGCTGATTGTTCTCACCTACCCTCCCTCTTCCCCTTTGGAGTTGCGTTTTTACTCATTTTTGCTTGTCATTCAACTGAGCGGGAACGGTCGCGCACGGGCGGGAAGATGGCCGCGCATGCGCGGTGGGCATACCCTGTGTGCGGGACCGCCCGCAAAGTTTTGTTCCGGTTGATGGGGGCTGCCGTGGACATCAACCCAGTCGTGAGAACAATCAGCCTGCTGTCCTCGGAGAACACCTGCTACAGGTATGTATCATTCGCTGTGTCCTCATGTGCCTGGGGGGGAGGGGGGTTCAAAGTCTATGACCAAGGGGAAGTGGTCTATGGTGTAGAACTGAACCATGTTGTTCTAGAGTGCTTGAGCAGTACTGGGGAATATAATATAATCTGAGGTGTGGGTGAAGAAGGTATTTAGGAACTGGGCAAGACTGTTGGAGATCGAAGGCTGGGTAAGGCCTGCATTAAATGCTAGCTCTGACTTGAAACTGCCAGTGGCCAGAAAGGCAAGGGAGGCAGTGACCTTCAGGTGGACTGGCACAGGATTATTTCTACGTGTCCTGGACTGGAGGAGGGGTTGTAGCTGGTCACAGAGGTGCTGTATGGCAGCCCTGTCCAAGAGGTACCTAGTAAGGCACTCCTGGCCAGTGTGATCCAGGAAGTGGGTGCAGGACCTAAAGACATTCTGATAGGGATATCTCCTCCAGGGCCTCCCCCCCCCAAAAAAAAAAAAAACTCATCCACCTCCAGCAAGGCATGAGCCACCAAAGCATTCAGCACTCCCATGATTTACATACAGGTATCCCACCACCACAGGTACAACCCGATAACCACTGAAACACCATTGTGAACACCTCAATCTACTGTACCTCATGAGACCCAGCACCAGCACACTATTGTGAGACATACACCAGTTGGCCAAAACACTTACTCTCCCACCACAACCACCACACAGTCCTGAGAACACATCTGCAGCACTAAGCACTCAATCTTCCACCAACAGCAAACAGTTATCACACACACAGCTGCAGCACAGTGACACACTGGGCCTGAACAAACAGAGGAACAATGAAAGACAGAGGACAAGCAGGTAGGGAGATGTAATGGGAGGGTGGGTTTTGGGAACAGTGAGGGTTTGGTGGAGGAAGGGGGCATACACAGAGGGAAGGATGGGTATGGATGGGAGGGCTAGCAGCTGTGGGCAAAGAGTTGAGGAGGTTAGGTACAGGGGATGCAAAGCAGGAAATATGAGGGTCAAAAGGTTCAGACTGAGGTGCACATACAAAGGTAACAAAGCACTCAGCAAGGAAAAAAACACAATTTGAAGTGTCTGTATACAAATGATAGAAGCCTACAAATAGAGAGAGTATATAACACTAAATTGGAGAGTATATTGGAAAAGTAATGGAAGCGATGCTGAAGGAAAGGATAGTGAATTTCCTGGAAGAAAATGAGTTGCAAGATCCGAGACAACAAGGGACATCGTGCCAAACGAATCTCATTGAATTCTTTGATTGGGTGACCGGAGAATGAACCGTGGACGTGCTATAGACATAATCTACTTAGGTTTCAGCAAGGCTTTTGACACGGTTCCCCACAGGAGGCTCTTAAATAAACTGGATGGGCTGAAGATAGGACCCAAAGTGGTGAACTGGATTAGGAACTGGTTGACGGACAGGCGCCAGAGGGTGGTGGTGAATGGAGTTCGCTCGGAGGAGGGAAAGGTGAGTAGTGGAGTGCCTCAGGGATCGGTGCTGGGGCCGATTCTGTTCAATATATTTGTGAGTGACATTGCCGAAGAGTTAGAAGGTAAAGTTTGCCTATTTGCGGATGATACTAAGATTTGTAACACAGTAGACCCCCGGAGGGAGTGGAAAACATGAAAAAAGGATCTGAAAAAGCTAGAAGAATGGTCTAAAGTTTGGCAATTTAAATTCAATGCGAAGAAATGCAAAGTGATGCACTTAGGGAGTAGAAATCCAAGAGAGGCGTATGTGTTAGGCGGTGAGAGTCTGCTAGGTACGGATGGGGAGAGGGATCTTGGGGCGATAGTATCTGAGGATCTGAAGGCGATGAAACAGTGTGACAAGGTGGTGGCCGTAGCTAGAAGGTTACTAGGCTGTATAGAGAGAAGTGTGACCAGCAGAAGAAAAGAGGTGTTGATGCCCCTGTACAAGTCGTTGGTGAGGCCCCACCTGGAGTATTGTGTTCAGTTTTGAAGGCCGTATCTTGCTAAGGATGTAAAAGAATTGAAGTGGTGCAAAGAAAAGCTACGAGGATGGTATGGGATTTGCGTTACAAGACGTATGAGGAGAGACTTGCAGACCTGAACATGTATACCCTGGAGGAAAGGAGGAACAGGGGTAATATCATGGGCGTAGACTGGGGGGGGCGAGGGGGGGCAATGCCCCCCCCAAACGCAGGGCCGGCAACAGGCAGCTCTCCCTTCACCCCCCCCCCCCCCTTCCTTTCCCCCCCCCCCCCGTGAGCCGGCTCTCCTCCCTCCCTTCGTATCCGTCCCTCACCGACCTGATCTTCGAATCCTTTGCCTGCCCGCTAGGCGCTAGCGCTCTCTCCCCTGCTGGTTCGTGCTTTAAAAATGGCCGCCGAGACTTTCAGAGGCGGCCTCGCGAGAAGTCTCGGCGGCCATTTTGAAGCGTGAACCGGCAGTGGAGAGTCAGCGCTAGCGGGCCGGGCAGGTGAAAAATTCGAAGATCGTTGGTGAGGGACGGATCCGGAGGGAGGGAGGAGAACTGGCTCGCTGCGGAGGGGGGGGGGGGGGGAGAAGGACGGGGAGAGGGCGGAATGAAGGGAGGGGAGAGGAGGGTGATGGACTAAGTGGATGGAGGGCAGGGGAAAGGAGGGCCACTGGATATGGGGGCAGGGAAGAGGAGGGTCACTGCTGGACTGCGTGGATGGAGGGCAGGGGAAAGGAGGGCCACTGGGTATGGGGGCAGGGGAGAGGAGGGTCACTGCTGGACTGGGTGGATGGAGGGCAGGGGAAAGGAGGGCCACTACTGGACTAAGTGGATGGAGGGCAGGGGAAAGGAGGGCCATGGATATGGGGGCAGGGGAGAGGAGGGTCACTACTGGACTAAGTGGATGGAGGGCAGGGGAAAGGAGGGCCACTGGATATGGGGGCAGGGGAGAGGAGGGTCACTACTGGACTAAGTGGATGGAGGGCAGGGGAAAGGAGGGCCACTGGGTATGGGGGCAGGGGAGAGGAGGGTCACTGCTGGACTGGGTGGATGGAGGGCATGGGAAAGGAGGGCCACTGGGCATGGGGGCAGGGAGAGGAGGGTCACTACTGGACTAAGTGGATGGAGGGCAGGGGAAAGGAGGGCCACTGGGTATGGGGGCAGGGGAGAGGAGGGTCACTGCTGGACTGAGTGGATGGAGGGCAGGGGAAAGGAGGGCCACTGGGCATGGGGGCAGGGGAGAGGAGGGTCACTACTGGACTGAGTGGATGGAGGGCAGGGGAAAGGAGGGCCACTGGGTATGGGGACGGGAGAGGAGGGTCACTGTTGGACTGGGTGGATGGAGGGCAGGGGAGAGAAAAGAAATGCTGGACATGGATGGAGGGAAGGAAAGAGTGAGGAAGGAGATGAGGGAAAAGGAAGAGAGGAGAAAAACTGCACATGGATGAAGAAAATAGGCAGAAGCTGAGGACCAGAAATGAAGAAAGAAATAAATGGAAAGGAAGCCCTGGAAACGGAGTTAAGAGGACAGATAGCAGCAGAATCAGATACTACACCAGCATGATCAGAAAAACAGTCACCAGACAACAAAGGTAGAAAAAAATCATTTTATTTTCATTATAGTGTTTGCAATATGTTCACTTTGAGAATCAGGTGCTCAACATTAAAAGTTTATATTTACTTATTTATACCCCCCCCAGGCTCTCTCCCCGGCTATAGCCAGCTCTGCAATTTGGGGGGGGGGGGGGGGCGCGGGGGGGGACTGGGGGGAGAGCCTGTTAAACATTTGCCAGCACACCACTGCCTGTCGCCAAACCCGCTGCCTCTCTGATTCAGTGGCTATCCATTGGCAAACGAACACTGGTTATTCCCAAAAAAGCCAGCTCTTGCTCCCTTCCTTCCTCCATATTAGCATAATTTGCATATACATATATGCAAATGAATATGCTAATATGCCCCGCCCCTTCCTTTGCCCCCCCAAATGAAACAGTCAAACTACGCCTATGCGGTAATATGATACAGACGTTCAAATATTTGAAAGGTATTAATCCGCAAACAAACCTTTTCCGGAGATGGGAAGGCGGTAGAACGAGAGGGCATGAAATGAGATTGAAGGGGGGGCAGACTCAAGAAGAATGTCAGGAAGTATTTTTTCACGGAGAGGGTGGTGGATGCTTGGAATGCCCTCCGGGAGGTGGTGGAGATGAAAACGGTAACGGAATTCTAACATGCGTGGGATAAACATAAAGGAATCATGTGCAGAAGGAAGGGATCCTCAGGAGCTTAGCCTAGAATGGGTGGCAGAGCTGGTGGTTGGGAGGCGGGGCTAGTGCTGGGCAGACATATACGGTCTGTGCTGGGGCTGGTGGTTGGGAGGCGGGACTAGTGCTGGGCAGACTTATACAGTCTGTGCCGGGGCTGGTGGTTGGGCAGCGGGGATAGTGCTGGGCAGACTTATATGGTCTGTGCCAGAGCCGGTGGGGGAGGCAGGGATAGTGCTGGGCAGACTTATATGGTCTGTGCCAGAGCTGGTGGTAGGAGGCGGGACTAGTGCTGGGCAGACTTATACGGTCTGTGCCGGGGCTGGTGGTTGGGCGGCGGGGATAGTGCTGGGCAGACTTATAGGGTCTGTGCCAGAGCTGGTGGTTGGGAGGCGGGGTTGGTGGGTGGGAGGCCGGGATAGGGCTGGCCAGACTTATACGGTCTATGCACTGAAGAGGACAGTACAAATAAAAAAGTAGCACATATGAATTTATCTTCTTGGGCAGACTGGATGGACCGTGCAGGTCTTTTTCTGCCGTCATCTACTATGTTACTATGTTACTATGTAAATGATAAGACAGATATAATAGGCATCTCAGAGACTTGGTGGAAGGAGGGCAATCAATAGGACACTGTGTTAACAGGGTACAAACTATATCACAATGATAGAAGGGATATAATTGGAGGGGTGGTTGTGCTATATGTTAAAAAAGGAATTGAGTCGAACAAAATAAACATAACAAAATTGAATCATTATGGATAGAAATTCAATGTGTGAAGGAAGGAGAATTCTTGTAGGGCTGTACTACTGTCCACCAAGACAGAACAAACAGACGGAGAAATGTTTACAGAAATTAAGAAAACTGTCAAATTGGTCAACATTATAATAATGGGTGATTTCAGTTACCTATTTCAAGAAAAATGCAACAGGATTAGAGATGAAAAAAATCACTCAGTACTCAATAAAAAAAGATCACCCCTCTTCTATTAAGGGCGTTTCTGGCTGCATTATAATTCCCATAAAAATGTGGAGAAAAACAACCTTAGAAATAACAGGGCTTTAAAACATAAAGCCACAGCTAATAGTGAAAAGCTCCCCTTCAACATTGGTCAAAGAAAAAAACTCCACAAATACAATACATTACAAATGACCGTCAGATACATAACATAAATAGGCAAGAATACTTCCAATCAGCAAAATGTTTCAGCAGTGTAATCCAGCATAGCAGCTATAATATCAGCAATACAGCTATAAAAAGCAATATTCAAAATACTCATCTGAATGCTGAAAAAATTCCAAACAAGAGATCCTTGTTTCACTCACATGGTATCCTAAGAGGAAAACTGGCAACTGCACATTCTCAAAATGGCAGCCATTGATTGAAGGGGAGCTTTTCACTATTATCAGCTGTGGCTGTGTGTTTTAAAGCTCTATTATTTCTGAGATTTTTTCCTCCACATTTTTGGGGGGATTGCAAGGCAGCCAGAAGCACCTTTAATAGAAGAGAGGTGTTTTTTTTATTGAGTACTGAGTGATATCAATTACCCCAAATTAACTGGCTAAATGTTACATCAAGGAGCATCAGGGAGATAAAATTCCTAGATGTAATAAATGACTGCTTCTATGAGCAACTGGTCCAATAACTGAGAAAAGGGAAAGCCAGTTTAGATCTTGTCCTTAATGGAGTGCAGGACTTAGTACGAGAGGTAGGTATGGTGATGGGTCTGCTGGGAAACAGTGATCATATCATGATATAGTTAAGCTACTATTTGGAATGAAGTCACAAAGGAAATCTACTATAGCAGAATTTAATTTTCAAAAGGGCAACTATGATAAAATAAGGAAAATTTTAAAAAGAAGCTAAAAAGGATCGGCTACAAAGATTAGAACAATCAGGATGTTTAAAAGTACTATCTTGGAAGCCCAGATCAGATGCATTCCACACATTACACAAGGTGGAAAGAAGAGTAAATGACAGCCAGCATGGTTAAAAGGTGAAGTTAAAGAGACTATTTGAGCCAAAAGAATATCCTTCAAAGAATGAAAAAGGACCCAAATGAGGTAAATAAGAATCAACATAAGCACTAACAAGTTACATGTAAAACATTAATAAAGAATGCTAAGAGATAATATGAAGATAAACCTGCCACAGAGGCAAAAACTCACAGTAACAACTTTATCAGGTACATCAGAAGCAGGAAGCCTGTGAGGGAATTCATGGTACCGTTAGAATATGAAGGAGCAAAAGGGGCAACTAGGGAGGACAAGGGTATAGCGGAGAAACTGAATTCTTTGCTTTGGTCTTTACAGAAAATGTAAGAGATCTACCTTTACTGGAAATTTGTTTCAAGGTTGATGAGGCAGAGAAACTGAAAGAAATCTTGGTGACCCTGGAATATGTACTAAGCTAAATAGACAAATTAAAGAGTAGTAAATCACCTAGACCAGATGGCATGCATCCAAGAGTACTGAAAGACTCAAACATGAAATTGATGATATGTGTTAGTAAACCTGTGGTTAAAGTCACCCACAGTACATGAAGATTGGAGGGTAGCAAATGTCCTGCCAACTTTTAGTGGAAACTATTATGAAAAATAAAATTACATAACACATAAATAAACATGGTTTAATGGGACAGAGTCAGCATGGGTTTAGACAAGGGAAGTCTTGCCACCATTTGCTTCATTTATTTGAAGGCGTGACTAAACATGTGATAAAGATCAGCTAGTTGATGTCGTTTATCTAGATTTTCAGAAAGTTTTTCAAAGTTTTTCATGAGGGACTCCTGAGAAAATTAAAGAGTTATGGGATAGGAGTCGATGTTCTATTGTGGATTAGGAATGTGTTATTGGACAGAAAATCCAGGGTAGGGTTAAGTGGCCATTTCTCTCAATGGAGGAGAGTAAATAGTGGAGTGCCGCAGGGATCCATACTGGAACCGGTGCTATTAAACATTTATAAATGATCTGGAAATCAGAATAAGTGAGGTGATTACATTTTCAGATGACACAAAACTATTCAAGGTTGTTAAAATACATATGGAATGTGAAAAATTGCAGGAAGACCTTAGAAAGTTGGAAGACTGGGCATCCAACTGGCAGATGAAATTTAATGTGGACAAATGCAAAGTGGTGCACATTGGGAAGAATAATCTAAATCATAGTTACCTGATGCTAGGGTCCACATTCGGGGTCAGCACCCAAGAAAAAGATCCAGGTGTCATTGTAGACATATTCAGCCCAATGTGTGGTGACGATAAAAAAGCAACAGGATGCTAGAAATTATTAGGAAAGAGATGCAAAATAAGACCAAGAATATTATAATGCTTCTGTATAGTTCCATGGTGCGACCTCACCTTGAGTACTGCATTCAGTTATGGTCGCAGTATATCTAAATAACATGTATAGAATGTTTGTATGTTTGGGAAGCTTGCCAGGTGCTCCTTGACCTGGATTGGCCGCTGTTGGGGACAGGATGCTGGGCTTGATGGGCCTTTGGTCTTTTCCCATTATGGCATTACGTATATACTTATGTACTTAAAAAAGATATAGCGGAATTAGAAAAGGTTCAAAGAAGAGTGACCAAAAATGATAAAGGGGATAGAATTCCTCCCATATGAGGAAAGGCTAAAGAGGTTAGGGCTCTTCAACTTTGAAAAGAGATGGCTGAGGGGACAAAAGATTGAGGTCTACAAAATCCTGAGTGGTGTAGAATGAGTAGAAGTGAATCGATTTTACACTCTTTCAAAAAGTATGAAGACTAGGGGGTCGCTCAATGAAGTTACATAGAAATACTTTCAAAACAAATAGGAGAAATTTGTTTTGTCAATGAATAGTTGAGCCCTCAAACTCATTACCAGAGGATGTAGTAACAGTGGTTAGCATGTTTGGATTTAAAAAATGTTTGGACAGTTCCTGGAGGAAAAGTCCATAGTCTACTATTGAGACAGATATGGAAAATTCACCGCTTGCATGGATTGGTACAGATATGGAAAAGTCACCTCTTGCATGGATTGGTAGCATGGAATGTTGCTACTATTTTGGTTTTTGCCAGGTACTTGTGATCTGGATTGGCCACTGCTAGAAACAGGATACTCGGCTAGATGGACCTTTTGTCTGACCCAGTATGGCTATTCTTATGTTCTTAATTCTCCACTGTTTCTCATAAACAATCATTTCTACCTCTCCACTCTGCAACTCAACAAAATCACACATGGGTCCAAAGACAGGTTTAGTCTTACCCTAGACGCTTTTAAAATTGAACATTTTTTCTTTCTGCACCCAAGAAGTCATTTTGCTATCCGTTATTGCCAACCCCCCCCCCCTCCCAATTCATCAGGTAACACCGCCCATATCACACCCATGAAATGCCCCTTCTAGGAATGTCTTCTTTTCAGCGACTATCTGATTTGAATGGATTTTTGTTTGTTTGTTTCTTTGATTATATGCATTAGACGTTTTCCTGCAAGAAATACATTTATCTGCCAGTTATGCCATTTTTTGGATGTGTTTTTATTTTGACTATAAGCTCCTAAGTGCTGCTCATTATTTATTTATTGGCCTAAATGGAAGAGTTATGATGTGGCAAATGTGTGACAAGCTGTGTTGGCTTTGCCAGTTATTTGTCTGAAACTGAAAAGATATAATTTATGTCTACTGGGAAGAACTATTAGCATTTGTTGCTCTGAATCTCCCCCTGCTCAATAAGGGGGTTGTTTACTAAAGCTTACCTTGAGTTATCTGCAGCAGGGCCCATAGGAATAAAATGGGCCCTGCTGCAGATAACTTGAAAAAAATTATTGAAAGAAATATCTACATGGTCTAGAGAAATTATAAAAGTTAATTATAGAGGTCATATGATCATTTTATGTATACGGTGCTACAATTAGTCTCATATATACAAAATAGAGGTTTTTTGCATTGTTGTTTTTGAAACATCTAGGTGTAAGTACTTCACACCAGCTATAAGGCTGGTGTAAGTGATCATGCCTTAATATATGTGCATTTTCAGACACTTGAACAAGTATTCAACTGCTTTTCAGCTTAAAATAGGTGTCATAGCCAGAGCCTATAATGGGCATGCTGTTATAGAATTACCCTCCTAACTTCTTAAATCAGAGGTTTTCAACCCAGTCCTCAGGGCACAAATAGCCAGTCAGAGGGTTTTCAGGATATCCCCATTGAATTCAAACCTCAATCTGAAAGGGATCTTTTACTAAGCTGTATTAGAATATAGGCTTAGCACATTTTAACGCAGGACTTTCCATGAACTAATGTTTACATTAGAGCATATTACCTGAAAAAGGTAAGTGCTCTTGCATTACCTCTGTCTTATAGGGGTTCTTTTACTAAGGTGCACTGAAAAATGGCCTGTGCTGGTGTAGATGCGTATATTGGACGCACACAGGTTCATTTTTCAGTGCACCTGCAACAAAAAGCCTTTTTAGGGGCCAAAAATGGACGTGCAGCTAAATAAAAATTGCTATGTGTCCATTTTGGACCGGAGACCTTACCACCACCCATTGACTTAGCGGTAAAGTCTCACGAGTTAACTGGGCGGTAATCATCACCGGTTAGAGCCGCAGCCATAAATTTCCAACACATGTAGTGGAAGTGCAAAAAAATGAAATTACCACCCAGGCACGTGGTAGCTATTGCGGTAGTTCTAAATTGGGCATGTTGGGCGTACATAGGCATCTATGCAGCTTTGTAAAAGGGCCCCACAGTTAGCATGCCTCTAATGTGAATGTGCTTCCAACAGTGGCCAATTCCAGATCACAGGTACCTTGCAGAATCCAAAGATTACAAGATTCCCAGATTCTTGCTGCCTTATGCCAGTTCCACTGCAGTCTGTCCAAAATGCTGCCCACACTAGCTGGTTAATGTTTCCATGCCCGTTCTCCGCCCATGACAAGCCCCCTGCAAAAAAAAAAAAATTTTTTAAATATAGCTAAGCCCATTTCAATTATGTTTTTCATGTCTTGCGCTAATGTTCGCATTAGCGTGAATTAACTTGTAAAAGTAAGTGCTACTGTGATAACTCTGTGTTAACCAGTTAGTGCTTGCCAAGGTGAATGTGTCAGCTGGTTAATGTTTTCATGCCCATCTCCGCCCATAACACACCCACAGCAAAAAATATATTTTTTAAATAGCTAACCACAAGTTAGTGCACGCTGACAGGCAAACCCGCCTTTTTTTTCCCTACATTATGCACATTTAGTGCTTGGCCCCTAAGGTAGACACCTACATCTTTTGATTACTGGCCTGTGTGTTAATAGTAGTTATGAATTATCTCACATTTTATCTTGTAGCTGTTGGGTTTACAATGTGCTACAATTCTTCATCCATTTTCCTTCAGTTACATGAAGCTAATATGAAAGTGTTCAGGGACAGACTTCTTATTGACCAAAGAACTGACGTTACTTCAAAAATCGTGGTTGACAATCAAACAGCTATGTGTTCCAAACTCAACTGAAGGTCAAAAACAACAATAGAACTGTTTTGAATGTTTTCGCTGGCTGGGACAAGAATGAGTGATTACGAAGGACAACATGTACAATGTATGCCTAAGATCCCCTTTCATGCAGAGCATACAACTTCAGATAATAACTCATTTACTAAGGGAATTGAGCCTTTCTAGACCCTTTAGAAGCATCAGCTTTGTTCCTGTGAATTAAACCAGGATCTCAGTATAAATCCACCACAGCCCCCCCACAGAAGTGTTACATTCAGTCTATTGTATAACCTGTGAAGAAGGAGGGGGCAGACTTCCAATTATGTGCTTGAGAAATTTCCTCAATTCAATCACTTCTTTTCATTCTACAAAGCCAAAACTATCTTGGTGAAATGAACTGTAATCCCCAAGGGTCAGTATATTGTTGTAGCTCTGAGAGACTTTCTATGATACAGCATATATTCCAATCTACTTAGCTAATACCATCCAAGTGTACTTCACTCTTCTACTGGAATCTGAAAGAAATGAACAAGTGATTTTTTTGTTTAGGGGGTCATTTTACTAAGGTGCGCTAACGGATTTTTGCCTATGAGCAGCACGGAACTTAACGCATATTCATTCATTACTGTGTGCTAAATCCTCTAAAACACCTTAATAAAAGGATCCCATAATGTTTCATTAGGTTGGATTGGTTCTCAGAGTATCCAAAGAATACCAATCAAGGCTTATCATAGGACACCTTGACTAAATACACGCCACAGTTTTTTTTTTTTTTTCAACAGAGAAAATCTAGATTCTAGCTCTGGAAATAGGTTCCATGATCTCCAAAAATTCCAGTTTCTGTCCACAGGAAAAAATTAATTATTAGTAAATCTGGCCAAATATTTTATAAAGGAAGATGAAAACTTAACAGGGAAATATTTTTGTACATGGAACTTTTTTGGTTTTAATTTCCTGGCAAAAAATAGTTTATTAAATGGTAAGTTTTAAAACCAAAGTTTTAAAGTTGCTTAACTTCAAACAAAACACCTTCAAGTTACTAGCAAATTAAGGGGTCCTTCTATCAAGCTGCGCCAAAAGGTGGCCACCTCTATGACTAGCTTTTGGGTTTCCTCACATGCTGAGGCTACTTTAACAGGGCTGTAAAATGGCCGAGTTTCTATTTCCTATATTAATGGCCACACGTTAATTTTTCAATTAGCATGTGGCCACTAGCACATGGGCCCTTACTGACACCTATTTAGTAGGCAGAAATAGCTCGTGTT
This sequence comes from Microcaecilia unicolor, assembly GCF_901765095.1. NCBI lineage: Eukaryota > Metazoa > Chordata > Amphibia > Gymnophiona > Siphonopidae > Microcaecilia > Microcaecilia unicolor. The sequence goes on along the minus strand of NW_021963275.1, from coordinate 67,520 downwards.
TACCACATGCTAATTGATAGGCACACAGCAATGTAGATAACCGATTAGCATTGGGCATGCCTACTCTCTGACCCCCACAATATACCCCCAGTGATAAAAAATAAAAGCATATGCTATGTTACGAGACTATGTTGCACATTATTGCACTTAATTGCACATTAAATTCACATGAGGGAGTGGCCTGTTGAAAGAAATGCAATATTTCACCATTTAGTGGTCATTATATTTGTCATATACTACCAATCACAATGGCAAAAATCATAAGTATATATTTCTGGAACCACAGTTAGAACACCAATATATAAGACTGGTTTCTAGTTCTTCAACTTATGCAACACCACAACTTCTAGATTGTGCTGGATACATTGCTTCTCTCTTGTATTAGCAATGAGCACCGCTGAGGTCACCATTAAAACAGATGAATAATATAAATGTTGATGAAGTTGTGGTGGTGCATAAGTTGATGAACTAGGAACCAGTCTTATATATTGGCATTACACTGTCAGCCAGGTTGGTTATCAAAGAATCTGAGGGTACTCCTCCATCACTTTATATTAGAATGTCTAGTGCTTTCTCCTGGTTGTGTTGAGTATTTTTAGTTTGATATCAGTGAGTATTGGATTATTTTTTATAATGCAGTTAACACAAGCATTTGCTACCTCATGTTCACTGTGTGATAGATAACATGTGATGTAGTTAACTTGAGATGGTGTTAACTTATGTTAACTGCTCAACATTTTCTGCCAAATTAACAGTTATTGCATGGTAAAAAATTGCCCATACTTTCCCTGCCCCAAAGTGACATTTCCCACATGTGGGGAGTAATTCCATAACTGTGCACCTGAATATAGGTACCCAGAGGGTACCTGATTGTCATGTATTCTATAAAGGAATGTAGATGTACATATTCTAAAGTAAAGTATAGAGTACTAGCGTGACCAGGTATAAATGTACATTTGTGCTTAGGCATGAGCACTTATGCTAGCATAAGAGCTGGCATAATTGTGTGTACTTATGTTCTGGAGACAGATGTATAATTTATGGTATTCTATGTTAGTGTACACTCTGCCTAGGCTCCACCATATGTACACCCACCTCCAAATTGTGCACTACCACTGATGTACATGTAGAAACTCTGAGAAGTTCTGTGAGAAGAGGACATTTCACTGGGTGAGTGAACTTTTTATTATTATTTTTTTTTACTCTTGCTTTTGTGATTTAAAGGTTAGGATTTAAAGCAGGTATTATAGGTTTATTGGTAAAGACAATTAGAATTTAAAAAAGCAAACCTTATTAACTAGTCTCCATACTCTTTTCCCCATAGTCCAATTAAAAACAAAAACAAAAATCCTGCCACAGCCTACAACATTAACAGATAGTCTCTAGAAGGCATAGCGGGGCCTAGTTTACTCTTCATTCCCACCCACCCTCCCAAAGCCCTGGTCACCCCTAACACATCACTTCATTTATAGTTCTTAACTTATAGTCAATTATTCTAAGTAGGATAACAAGAGACAGTTTTCATTAGAATTTTAATTATATTTAAATACTTTCTGAGAAGCAAACACTAATATACCATATAATCTTAAGGCCCTTTAATTTAGTCTAATATCCCCAGTACCTTAAGAAGTTTGAATTAAACAACATAGTAATCCTAAAATGCAGATAGCAATCCAGCAGCGAGAAGGGTGCTATCCATTCTTTTGCACTGAGTGTCAAATGTATGATTATCTCCTAGTTGGTGAGAAGTTATATGTGTGTGCTCAATGTAAAGAGCTCCTAGCTCTCAGAGAATGACTCCATCCCCTGGAGGCTAGAGTAGCAGACTTGGAGGAGCTGAGGGAGGGATAAAGAAAGAAAGGTATATAGAGGAGGCCTACAGGGACATTGTAGAGAGGTCCCATCTCCAGTCTGGGAGCATCTATGTTGCCTTGGTGAAGTAGGAAGTAATCCTGTAGAGAGGACCTGTCCACCAGGGGATGCAATATCCTCTCACACTGAGGATGTGTATCCAGGAGCTTCTGCCCATGCGGGAAGGATTAGGACAGCTATTGTAGTTAGTGATTCAATCATTGGCATGTATACAGCTGGGTGACTGGTGAATACGAGGATAGATTGGTCACTTACATACCTGGCATGAAGGTGTCAGACCTCATGTGTCACCTAGTTAGGATTTTAGATAGTGGTCAGGAGGAACCAGCAGTCTTGGTACATGTGGGTACCAAGGACATAGGAAAACGTGGCAGTGGAGTTCTAGAAGCCAAATTTAGCTCTTAGGTTGACAGCTGAAATCCAGAAACTACAGGGTAACATTTGTGGAAATGTTCCCTGTTCTGCAAGCAGAACCCAAGAGGCAGGCAGAGCTTCAAAGTCTTAATTCATAGTTGAGACAATGATGCAGGGATTTTGATTTGTTAAGAACTAGGCAACATTCTGGGAAAGGGGGAGCCTGTTCTGAAAGGGGGGGGCTCTACCTTAACTGGGAGGGAACCAGACTACTGGTGCTAACATTTAAAAAGGAGATAGAGCAGCTTTTAAACTAAAATGGGGAGGGGGGAGCTTACAGTTGCCCAGGAGCACATGGTTCAATGTGGAGTATCCTTGATGTATACTACTGAAACAGGAACTTTAGGAATTCTTGATGAGAGTTTTAAATAATGGTGAAAGAAAGCCAAGAGTGTTTAATGGGAGAACAGTGTAAAAGGATGCAAATTATCCTTGCCAACCTCTAAGCATCTTGTAGATGCAAGGAGAAAACACAATTTGAAGTGTCTTTATACAAATGCTAGAAGCCTAAAAAAAAGATGGGAGAGCTGGAGTGTATATATATATATATATATATATATATATATATATATATATATATATAGTAAATGAAGAGGTAGATATAATAGGCATTTCAGATACCTGATGGAGGAGGACAATCAACGAGACAGTATATTAATAGGGTACAAATTATATTGCAATGATAGAGTGGACCAAATTGAAGGGGGGAGGTTGTGCTGTATGTTAAAAGAGGGAATTGAGTCAAACAAAATAAATATTCTAGATAAAACAGATAGCAGCATGGAATCCTTGTGAATAGAAGTTCTATGTATGAAGGGAAAGAGTATACTGGTGGGAGAAAGGTTAGGACTTTAAAGCAGACATGAACATTGTTTTAAAAAAATCATTAAAAAATCATAGAAACCCAAACTATATGTATTCCATAAATTAACAAAGGTGAAAAGTAGACCAAACTACAAGCAGCATGGTTAAAAGGTGAAGTTAAAGAGGCTTCAAAAAATGGAAAAAGGATCCAAATGAATAAAATAAGAAGAAGCATAAGCACTGTCAAGGTAGATGCAAAGCTAAAAGAGAATATGAAGAAAAACTTGCAACAGAGACAAACTCAAAGAAACAAATTTTCACATACATCAGAAGCAGAAAGTCTGTGAAAGAATCCATGGGTCCATTAGATCATAAAGGAGCAAAGAGGCACTCAGGGAGGGCAAGGCCATAGCAGAGAGATTGAATGAATTCTTTGTTTCGGTTTTTATGCCGGAAATGGTTATCAAGATGATGCGGAGGAACTGAAAGAAAGCTCGGTGAACCTGGAAAAAGTACTGAGCCAAATCAATACTTTGAAGAGTAATAAATCACCTGCATCAGATGGTATATATTCCAGGGTACGGAAAGAACTCAAACAATAAATTTCTGATCTGCTGTTAGTGATCTGTAACCTGTTCTTAAAAGCATTTGTAGTACCTGAAGATTGAAGGTTGACCGATGTAACACCAATTTTTAAAAAAAGGGTTCCAGATGTGATTTAGGAAATTACAAGTAGGTAAGCCTGACTTCAGTGCTGGGTAAAATAGTGGAAGCTATTTTAAGGAATAAAATTATGGAACACATAGACAAACATGGTTTAATGGGACAGAGTCAGCATGGTTTCAACTAAGGGAAGTCTTGCCTCATCAATTTGTTTCATTTCTTTGAGGGAGTGAATAAACATATGGATAAAGGTGAGGCGGCTGATGTAGTGCATCTAGATTTTCAGAAAGTTTTTGACAAAGTTCCTCATGAGAGACTCCTGAGAAAGCTAAAAAGTCATAAAATAGGAGGCAATGTCCTTCTGTGGATTAGGAATTGGTTATTGGACAGAAAACAGAGGGTAGGGTTAAATGGCCATTTTCCTCAATGGAGGAGGGTTAAAAGTGGAGTGCCATAGGGATCTGTACTAGGACCAGTGCTATTTAATATATTTATAAATGATTTGAAAATCAGAACAATGAGTGAGGTGATTAAATTTGCAGATGACACAAAACTATTCAAAGTTGTCAAACACATGTGAAAAATTACAGAATACCTTAGGAAACTGGAAGAATGGTCAACCAAATGTCAGATGATATTTAATGTGGACAAAAATGAAAAGTGATGTACATTGGGAAGAATAATCCGAATTATAGTTATCTGACAATAGGGTCCACCTTAGGAGTCAGCACTCAAGAAAAAGATTTAGGTGTCATTGTAGACAATACGCTGAAATATTCAGCCCGGTGTGCGGTGATGATAAAAAAAATAAACAGGATGCTAGACATTATTAGGAAAGAGATGCAAAATAAGACCAAGAATATTATAATGCCTCTGTATCGTTCCATAGTGTGACCTCAACTTGAGTATTGTGTTCAATTCTGTTTGCCATATCTCAAAAAAGATATAGTGGAATTAGAAAAGGTTCAAAGAAGAGCGATCAACATGATAAAGGGGATGGAACTCTTCCCATATGATGAAAGGCTAAAGAGGTTAAGGCTCTTCAGCTTGGAAAAGAGACGGCTGAGAAATGATATGATTGATGTCTGTAGAATGCTAGGTGTTGTAGAATGGGTATCAGTGAATCAATTTTTCACTTTTTCAAAAAGTACAAAGACCAGGGGACACTCAATGAAATTACAAGGACATACTTTTAAAACAAATAGGAGGAAATATTTTTTTCACAAATAGATAAGCTATGGAACTCGCTGCCTGAGGATATGGTAACAGCAGTTAGCGTATCTGGGTTTTAAAAAAGTTTGGACAAGTTCCTGGAGGAAAGGCCCATAGTCTGTAATTGAGATGGACATGGGGAAAGCTACTACTTGCCCCGGGATTGGTAGTATGGAATATTGCTACTAATTGGGCTTCTGTCAGGTACTTGTGACCTGGATTGTCCACTGTTGGAAGCAGGATACTGGGCTAAATGGACCACTGGTCTGACCCAGTATGGCTATTCTTATGTTCTTATGTAGTTACAGAATAGCATTTCGGCATATTTGCCTTTATTCTATTTATGTGCACAATTGCACCTGGATTCTACATGTGGTGCCCAGATTTGGGAACTCAAATTTGGGCACGCTGCTGAGATGTGTGCACAACCTAATTGGCTATTGAGCCATTAATGAGAAATAATTGGGCTCTAACATCTAATTGACACCAATTGGGATTTGTGCATGCTCTGGCTTCATGCTATTCTGTAACACTGGGCACCCAAATCCCATAGTGTACAACTCATAAGAGGATATGTCATGGTATGGGGTATGGCATGGGAGGGATAAGGATGTGTCAGGGGCATTCCAAAAGGTTGTGCTCGTTGTTACTGAATATTGCATTGTTTGATCTGCCGAACTTTGGTTTCCTCTTCTAGATTTCCTCCACACCTTCAATGTAGACATGATTTCTGCAGAATTTGGGCTAATATTTTATGTGTCTTCATAAAATATGCAAGAAAAAAGACACCTTCCTGCCCAATTAACCTACTCAACCTGTTATAAAATTACCTTCTATGCCGCTTTGGTGGCATTTTAGACATTAACCTTGCCACTCACATTGCATTCAGCAAACAAATAAGACACAAAAAACAATTTTTTAGTGGCAGTTAAACATTTAACACTTCACAAAAAAACCCAAATCATTCTGTATTTAACTAATTCCATCGATCCCTAATAATACCAGGTGGCCCTAACCTACCCCTGAACCCTTCATTAGAAGCTAGTCGGTGACGGCCTAGCCCCATCTCACATCATAAATTAAAACAAGCCAAATTGCATATAACATTAAAGAATTTTCTTTAAACTCAATTAAAGCGAATCTTGCGGTGTCACCAAAACCTCATCTCGGCTCAGTGCGGTATCACACCTGAGCCTTTATTTTGTTCACCAAATTCATTGAATTCAACCCCAAGTTCACCCCAATGCCAATGACCACCTGGCTTTTACCCTTATAACCCCACATAAGCTGCAACTCAACCACCCAACCATCCCATACCTCACCTCCAAACCAACTAAACATGTTGCCCAACTCACCTGAAGACACTCCACTCCAGGGTACTTTAAATAAACCCTCTTTTTACCTCCCCAATTCCTTTACACCACTTCCACAACCTCCCATCACCCTATAACGCAGTGCAACCTGCCCAAAACACAGCCCCACAATAGCTTCCTGCTCTTGCACTTTCCTCCAATCACTTTCCTCCCCTGAATGTTCTAATCCTCTCTGCTCCCAAAACAGCTTTAACTATTGATTGTTGTAATCTCACCCTTCCATATTAGATTAAACTTAATGATTCTTTAATTAATTTAATTTATTCAAAATCATTTCCCCCCACCTCACCCCCCACTCCACTCCCTTTCCACCCTGTTTAAATAAATAACGCACCTTTCATCTGAATGCTGCTCTGGCCAAGGTTAAGTGGGTTTTCCTAATATGCAAATGTAGCCAAATTTGCAGGTAAGTTACCTCTTATAAAATACTGACCAGCACAAAAGTATGTACTTTGCAATGAACATGCATATTTTGCCTGTGGCGCACATAGAGGTGGAGTTTGGGTGGAATATAAGCAGAAGGCAAAAGCATTTCCATGGTTTATAGAATACTATAATTTATGCAAATACTTGGAAAATATTGTGTGGACATTTACCCCAGCTCTGGGGCAGGATTGAATGTCCGTCAGGCTTATTTTCAGAAGAGAAGGATGCCCATCTTGCGACACAAATCGCAAGATGGGTGTTCTTCTCACAGGGTCGCCCAAATTGGCATAATCAAAAGCCAATTTTGGGCATCCCCAATTGTTTTCCATCACGGGGCAAGACCAAAGTTCCCGGGGGCGTGTCGGAGTCATAGCGAAGGCGGGACTTGGGCGTACCTAACACATGGGCGTCCTTGACCTATAATGGAAAAAAGGGTGTCCCTGACGAGCATTAGGATGACTTTACCTGGTCCAGTTTTTCTTACGACCAAGGCACAAAAAGGTGCCCGAACTGACCAGATGACCACCGGAGGGAATCAGGGATGCCATGCCCTTACTCCCCCAGTGGTCAATAACCCCCTCCAACCCTCAAAAAAAATTTAAAAATATTTTTTGCCAGCCTCAGATATCATACCCAGCTCCATGACAGCAGTATGCAGGTCCCTGGAGCAGTTTTAGTGGGTACTGCAGTGCACTTCAGGCAGGTGGACCCAGGCCCCCCCCCCCCCCCATACCTGTTACACTTGTGGTGGTAAATGTGAGCCCTTCAAAACCCACCAGAAACCCACTGTACCCACATCTAGGTGCTCCCCTTCACCCGTAAGGGCTATGGTAGTGGTGTACAGTTGTGGGTAGTGTTTTTTTTCGAGGGGGGGGGGCTCAGCACACAAGGTAAGGGAACTATGTACCTGGGAGCTTTTTCTGAAGTCCACTGCAGTGCCCCCTAGGGTGCCCAGTTGGCGTCCTGGCATGTGAGGGAGACCAGTGCACTACGAATGCTGGCTCCTCCCATGACCAAAGGGCTTGCTTTTGGTCGTTTCTGAGATGGGTGTCCTTAGTTTCCATTATCGCTGAAAATCAGAAATGACCAAGTCTAAGGACGACCATCTCTAGGGACGACCTAAATTTCAAGATTTGGGCGTCCCTGACCGTATTATTGAAACGAAAGATGGACGCCCATCTTGTGTCAATAATACGGGTTTCCCTCCCCTTCGCTGGGACATCCTGCGAGGACGTACTCAGGAAAACTTGGGCACCCCTTTCGTTTATGCTCCTCTATGTCTGCCACTTACTTACACTAGTATTTTACAAAGACATATGGGCATCAACATCTTTATAAAATAGACTTTTCTAGGCTCCTCTTATAAAATTACCTTCTATCTTCCAGATTCTATATAGTGCTCCTAGGGGCCCTTTTACAAAGGCACTCCAAAAACTGGCCTGCAGCACTGTGGGTGGGTGTTTTTGGTGCACACCGGACCCTTTATTTTACCACAACTGGAAAAAAGGGATTATTTTAATAAGCTGGAAAATGGATGTGTGGGAAAATGAAAACCAGCGTGCGTCCATTTTTTGGCCTGAGACCTTACCGCCACCCACTGACTTACCAATAAGTTCACACATGCTACCCAGGAGGTAAGCATGCAGTGCACACCAGCTTCCATTTACTGCCGGGTAGGTGCCTCACAGTAGAAAATAGAAAATATTTTGAACTGCGTGTTTTCGGCGTATGACAAATTTGGAATTATCACCTGGGCATGTGGTAGCCAGGCAGTAATGCCGATTTGGTGCATGCTGGATGCGCATAGGCCCCTATGTGCCTTTGTAAAAGGGCCCCCTATAGATCTGCGCTGAAATCTAGGTGTATTCTACAACCATATGCGTAACTTAATTGGCTTAACAAATTAATCAGCGTTGATAACAGCACTTAACAAGCTATAATGAGTATTGTGAGAATCAGAAAAACTACAGATCCCAGAATGCATTGCGGGGGAGGGAACGACAAGACCAGAACTACAGAACCCAGAAGGCACTGCGGGAGGGGAGGAGGCAGGAGCATAGAGAACACAGATTAAAGACTGCCTGGAAGAATAAGAGGAGACAAACGAGAACCTGAATGGCAGGAGAAGGAAAGAGAGGGGACCGAATGAGAAATAGAATCAGCTGAGGAGAGGGTGGAACACCTGAGTGAGGGAGTGGAGAATGAGAGGATGGAATGGGAGGAGTTGGAGCACGTAGAAGGAGAAGGGGTGGAAGAAGAGATGGAGGTGGGAGAGGAAGTGACTGGAGAAGAAGAGTGACTTCTGGAGGAACCCAAAGTAACAAGGAAAGCATAATAGTCAGGACAGATCCGGTGGGTGGATGTCAAGAGATAAGTTGTTGACAGTTGTGGGTGGTGGATCATTTTTAGCCTGACTTGTGGAACTGTGTTTAAAACTGGGCTTGCTGAAGTGAGCTTTGAGGCCTTGCTGATTTCTGAGGCCTTACTAATTGAACGGGGTTACAAGGCCTGGCTTACTGGACTGTGTAGAATAGCCTGGCTGGCTGAACTGTGTATAGAAGCCTGGCTAGCTGAACTGGGTTACAAAGCCTGGCTTGCTGGACTGTGTAGAAAAGCCTGGCTGGCTGAACTGTGTATAAAAGCCTGGCTAGCTGAACTGTGTTGAAGAGCCGGGCTAGCTGAACTGTGTGGAGGTGAGAGCGAACAGCACTGACAAGTGTGGTGTCGAAAGCAAACAGCACGGACAAGTGTGGGAGCGAGAGCTGATAACCCGGGTGAGAGGAGCTGGTGACAGTATTAATTGGCAATAATTAGAATTTACACACACAACTTGATAAATGTATTCAGTAATGAACTGCGCCTAAATTCTATTATGCACAGTTCAAAAGGGGAGCAGCTATGGGCAGGAAAATGGGCATTTCATGGCCGTACCAATATTTACATGCGCAGTTATAGAATATGGCCCAGTGCATGTAAATATATGTGCAGGGATTTGGGCCACATTTCCATTGGCCTAAATGAACACACGTTGTTTTAGATGCTAGGATTTCCACCTAAGTGTATTCTATATATAGGCACCACTTATAGAATAAGCTTAGGTGGAAATCTTAACCAGACAGATTTTTTAGATGCCATATATAGAATCTCACCTATGTGTGTACTCACATATGTTATAAAATGTGTGCATACATTGCTACTCAGCTTCCACTCCACCCAAACTCCACCCCCAGGAATGCCTATAAAATTAGGAGCACTCTTTCCATGCATCTATCTTTTATGCACAAATTCAGTTATGCAGTTACTTGAAAGGTGTTTTCTACATGTCACCAGGACTAATGGGGAAAAAAAGTGTATAAAATTGCTCCTACAGTAGTTAATACATGTGTTTATTTAGTGGGACTATGAAAGTGTGTACCCATGATTGTTCAGGGGAGTAAACACCACACTCGGATCTGAATTTTCAAATGTGCCCATGATATTTGGTCCCAGCTCTAATATCCTGATGTCCACTTTTATAGCAGGTACATCGTAGATAGTTTTCAGAGGTAAACTACCTATGCTGTTTCCCTTTGGAAATTTGCTACAAGGTCCATGTACACACTGCAACAATGCAAACTATTGAAAAAATTCTTCCCTTTTTTCTTCTGGGATGTGATGTATGGCAAAGAGCACAAAACATAAATATTTCTGATCTTGAAATAGCCTTGCAATTTGAAAAAAATAAAATAAAATCAACATATTTACCCTCCTAATCAAAACTCTTCTTTTAATCTCAAACTTGGGGTTTGTAATAAATCTCAGACTGGCAGATTCCATTTTGAAATCAATTTCTTTTCTTTGTTTTCATAAGCCAATGTATAATTTAAAAAAAATGATAATATATCTGTCAAATGGTGCAGATCAATAACTTGGGAGCTGAATAGCTGCCAGTGGAAAAAGTGGGGTATGTGTAAGGAAAAGGGAAGGCTGAGCAAATGGGTGTATCCTCTGTTTTTTAATATGGGATTTCTACAATAATAGCAATAGTTCCTTATTTCTGCACTAATTCACAGGACTGAAAATTAAAAAGTACCAGTATTTCAAGCACATAAAGCAGCTCCACCATTCTATAGTCAGATACTAGAGACTGAAATATCAGTTTCTTTGTATCAGGAAATGTCAAGAGCACACAAAGCTAATCTCATTCCACACAATCATATTTGAAATTCATGATGTGATGAAATATGTATTTGAACAAGGATTACAAATCCTTGCCTATGTTTTTATTTCAAAATATATTGATACTGATACATGGGCTACCATGTCAAAAGAAATTGTGAAAAGTAATATATTCAATAAGGAAAGGAAAAAGCGAAACAGTGAAATAAAGTATATTCCTCTGATCTAATGCCAAATAGTCTTCAAAAAGTGAAGATTCCAATGGACAGAAATGAAAAATAATGAACCACATTATCTAGAACAGGCAGTGAAGAAACCCAGCAGTACCGTAACTATCAATGCACTCTCACTGAAAAGGAGGACTAAGTTGCACATGCTCAGTTTCTAGACTGGCCATAAAACTGCTTCCAAAAATGATTATACCTTGTCTTACCCCCACTCACATATTCTGAATTACTTACTTATTACTTCTAATTTACCTGTTTTTCTTTGTACCTTATTTGCAACAATATTTTGTATTCTGTTAATGATGTTCGCCTTTGCAACATAATGTAAGCCACATTGAGCCTGCAAATAGGTGGGAAAATGTGGGATACAAATGCAGCAAATAAATAAATAAACATCAAGGGCCTCTTTTACTAAGCTGCGGCAAAAGGGAGCCGGCTCTGGCATCGGTGCGTGTTTTACATGCGTGCAGAGGCCCCCTTTTACAGCAGCTGGTAAAAGGGATGTCTCGCCTTCCTGCAGGATATGACCATGCTGCAAATAAAGTACTTGCCGTGTGGTCATTTTGGGAGACAGCCCTTACCACCACCCACTAAGGTGGCGGTAAGGGCTCCCTCATTAACCTGTCGGTAACCGGGCAGCGTATGGCACTGCCGATTACCACCAGGTACACTCCAGTGCTACAAAAATAAAGAAATTTTTGTAGCACCTGAAATGACAGAGAGCTAGGGGTGGGAAGTACCGCCGGGCTGCTGCTTACCGCCGCTTAGTGAAAGGAGCCCTGAGCTATTTAACATAGTTACATAGTAACAGATGGCAGATAAAGACCAGTATGGTCCGGCTAGTTATTTCTGCTACTCTGTTCAAAACATACAGGTTACCACCTCTGTGCGTTTATTTAGGATTGCACCTGCTGCTTCATGCAGGTTACACCTGTCTATGGGACCCTTTTACAGAGCGGCAATGAGCCCAACATGGATTTACCGCTCACTATTCCAGGACTACCGCTGGACAAACGCGGTCACTGGCGATAGTCTAGGGTCGAGAGCGCACCATTGCCCGGGGGAGGGGAATCGCAGAAATGGTTAGCACAGGGGTAACCTGGCAGTAATCCGTCATCGCTGTGAGTTGCCCGGTTACCACCAGGTTACTGTGGGAGCCTTTACCGCCACCTCAGTGGGTGGCGGTAAGGGCTCCCCAACACATCACCAAGCAGTAGGGTTTCTTACTGCATGGCCATTTTGTTTTGGGGGCTTTTTTCCCACTGCACTGATGCATGGGAAAAATGACCCCCGCCACTACCGAAGGGCCCTTTTTCCCCATAGCTTGGTAAAAGGACCCCTATGTTATTTGTTTGGCTTTGATTCCATCCTCTTGCTATTTAGAGACCACACATTTTTGAACTGGCATTTTTTTTGTAATGAGTATACAAAATATACTGATCACTGTGAGTCAGTGCCTCTTAGCACAACAGAAGAAAATGTATACCTCTCTCCAAAGTAAGCCTGGAGATGTTGAACCCCCCCCCCCCCCCCCCCCCATAAATCTTAAGATCTTAAGCATTCAGAGTATGCATTCTGAATACAGGAGAGGAAAGTAAGGGATCATTGTTTATCTACTAGATATCTTTTCAGCAGCCTGGTAAGTTTCAGATTGTCTAAAGAAAGCTGTACCCCCCCCCCCCCCCCAACTGCTGGGAAATAATATATGTTTAACAATAAAAGAAAAGCTTTTTGTGGTGTCCCAGCATCTCATTAGCATATGTTTAAAGCATATTTATTGTGAGTGCTAAGGCTAACTGAGAGAAATTCGGAAGCCTTAGATTCAGTTGTCTGTGGGCATTCTCTAAAGTTCTTCTCACCCAGAAAATCATTTTGCATCCAACAAAGAAACATTTATCAAATTGAATACATGAGCTATGATTCCAGCTGAAGGGTTCTTTCATCATGGATGATCGGAATAACACCATAAGATTTTGATTGCTGCTCATTTCCTTATCTGAAATGTCATCCAATCAAAGTGGTCCATAATGGGGGAAATTTCATTAAATCATTTTTAAGTGTATGTGTCCACATATTTATTTATTTTTACATTTATAAGCCACTTTTATCTCAAAGCTAGTTCCATAAAAACATTCTTAAAAATAGCAACAAAAAAAAAGTACAATATCACAAAACAACACATTATAATTAAAAAAAAACACAATATTATATGCATGTACATGGCCTGATATACAATTCTGATTGGGATAAAAGTGTGTGCATTGGCATAGTAGCATGTACTTTGTCAGTAGGCATGTACAGGGGCAGAGTATAGGTGAATTGTGAATAATGCTTTCAAGTATACATGAGATTAGAAAATAACACTAATTTATGCACATAGTTAAATAATCTAAGCACAGGCACTAACACCTGTGCAGTAGACACAATTTTTGCCACTAACACTATGCCCCTCATTCTATAACAGATCAAATAAATGTAAGCACCATTTATGTGCTTAAATTTGTAGAATACTGTGAGAACATTGGCATTCTCTGCATCACCATGAAAGAGGGAGAAGGGAAGTTGCTCAACTTTTAGCAGGAACAAGGAACCAGTTGAGGACACCAGACCTATAATCTGGAGTACAGGTTACATTGGAGGTACTGGAAACAACAAAGCAGTACTTGGAATTCCCTTCTTTTTGACTGTCATCTTTTGTTTACAATCACACCTCACCACATAATAAAAAAAAAAATAAAACCCAGCATCTCTGTTTGGGAGGCTTAAACCATAGTCATACTGCAATCTCCAGAGTTTTTAAAATATATCATTTTGTACTGCCCACAATTACAATATATTGCTATACCACACTAGGTCTGGCGGGGGTGGGGGTGGCAGTATTGTTACTCATACACATTTCCAAAAAAGATCAGAAGCTAGAATTATGAATAGCATCAACAATACACTAAGGGTACCTTTTACCAAGCTGAGGACACACACCGAGGCCCCTTTTACCACAGAGGGTAAAAAGGCCTAAAAAAGAAATGGCTGTGTGGTAAGTTTGCACTTGACACATGGCCATTTCAGTGGGGAGCACTTACCATTTCCCATTGAGGTGGCACTAAGGGATTCCACCCTAATCTGGTGATAAGTGGGCAGAATTACCGCTGGGTAACCCCAGCAGTAAAAATGCATAAATAAATTGCAATAGCACTATGGGAGGGGGGGGGGGGGAATTACCACCGGGCTGCTGTGGTAGCCCAGCCATTGTTCCAGATTGGCGTACAGCAAGCTTATTACTGTGCACATACCCTTTAGTAAAAGGGCCCCCAAGCCTTCAATGAAAACAGTTAAATGAGAAAAGTGATATTATTAGGCACGAACAGATGGAAACTTTGTCAAATAGCATAAGGCAGAAAGCATAGAGAAACTATGACAGATGGATAACCAGGGAAAATAAATAAATATTTGAAAACTTACCACCCAATATTCAAAGTGATTTAACCAGGCAGGCTCCTGCCTGGTCTACACTACCAAAGGCCATTTTTCAGAGCACCTTAGTAAAAGTACCCCTAAGGAAGCAGCTAAAGTTAAACTTTAATTGCAAAGCTAACTGGGCACCAGTCTGAATACTGACTGGTGTGCAGTTTACTTTCAGGTTGCAGCATCTGCCTTCCTGGTGTCCCCTTTCTCTGCTACAATGCCGATCCCCCCTATCTCCCATCTTTGATATCAAGAAGGCCCATTTTATGCAATGAGACCCTGGGATAAAAATAGCACAACTTGTGATAAAGTAACCTGTCTTAACGGTAGCCCATGATGATAACTCCCCCCTCCCTAAGTTTTTGCATGCTATTAACTGGATAGTAACTCTTAAGAATAACTCACCCTATTCATATAATGTGGGGACCAAAAAATTATCAATGTTCATCTATGTCCCAAACATTTCATATCAGATGTAAAATATGGACAACTCAACAATTTTTTCTTTTTATTGGGAAAATCAGATTAGCTGCATATCACAACCATATGAATAGTCTTATTCTTTCGCTCAGGCGAAATGGTGTGTAGCAAATCCTCATATATCTCCCATCAATCCATATTTTTTTTATACAAAATTTTGTTCTTAAAGATTGTGCATATATATATATTTCACTCCCAAAGGCTGTATATGTTGGAATGTATTGTATTTTGCATGCATTGCCTGTCACCTATTATTTCTCTGTGATTACTCTGTGACCTCTGATGTGAATTACTTAGAGAGGTCACACAGCTATGTAACTTCCTGTGGGGGTTAGATGCAGCAGATGCAGCACATGGAGCACATGGAGCTCATGATCTCTCCTAACCTGAGAGGATCTATGGTGGTGTGAGCATCCATTACCATCTAAGCACATGGAAGGAGCTGATAATACAAATGTATAGTAATATGTATATATAAGCCTGTCTGATTATAATCTAACTACAAACTGTGAGTAAACAGATGTTTTGTTACTTCAACTTTAAAGTGACTCAGCAGTGAATTATTCAGGGGTGAATGAGAGAGAGATGAAGAAAGAAATTAACATTTCTAAAGCTGAAGCTGTGTGTACTAAAATCTGCTAATTATTTACTATAAATAATCCAACAAAAGGGTTATGGGCCCAGGGTCCAGGAATTGAAAAAGAAGAGAAATATTACCAGGCAGAAAAAAAGGCCACATTTTTCTCTTAAGTTTTAAAGGAAAGATTCAGTCTGTCTCTCTCTCCCCCCACACAGCAGACAGAAGGCTAAGAAAATGGCTGAGGGAAGAAATTCACCATTGTTCTATTCTCTCAAGGTGCCTAAATTAAATGAGTTTAATTATCAGCAGTGGGAACTAAGATTCATATGTCTCCTTCGAGCAAAAAGATTAGATATATGCTTAGACCAAGACAGAACAGCTGAAAATATGGCTGAATGGGACAATGCAAACTATTATGTGAAGTGCATGCTTTTGGAAGCTCTCTCAGAGAAACAAGCCATATTAGTGGAGGGAAAAGATACACCAAAGGACATTTTATATAAACTGAGAACTATGTATGCAACTACATATGCAAAGCAGCAACCAATTTGGTTGGCAGAGTTGAATGAAACCAAATTAAGGGATAAAAGTAAATGTAATGATCACATTATGCATCTTATGTCTTCATTTCAAAAGTTAGAACTTTCTGGAATTCCCATGTGTGATGCATTGAAAAGAGCATTTCTTTTTACCTCACTATCAAAGAAGTTTGATGTTTTTAGGTCTGTAAATGAGGCCATTGAAGGGCAATCTTTTGAACAGACAACATCAAAACTAAGGCAGGAATGCATAATAAATGATTCTGAGGAGATGTGTTCTCAAAGTCAGTCAGAGAGAAATGAAACAAATTTCTTGGCAAAGAACAGAGGAAGGCGGAGCTATGGGAAAACTCCACCCAAGGGCAAGCTGATTTGCTACTCATGTGGAAAGGAGGGACATGTATCTAAATGGTGTAAGGAAACACAAAACACTCCCTCTAGCTCACCTAAGCCAATGGAACTAAAGAATTTTCAAACCAGGAAATGTATGAAGGACAAAGATAAACACAAGGGCTTTCTAATGGCAGAAAAATCTTTGACTATGGTAAATAATAATTCAAATGAAAGTACTTGGATTTTGGATTCGGGGAGCACATGCCATTTAACCAATTGTAAGGATTTCTTTCAGGAAATGTGTCCAGAAGAAGGAATTCTTAAAACTGCAAACGCAGGGACTGCTAAGATCCAAGCAAAAGGTATTGGATTCTTAAAATGCAAAGTGTCTAATGAAGTTAAAGAAATTCCTGTAAGTGATGTCTTGTATATTCCCCAAGCAGTTTGCAATATGCTTAGTGTATCTACATTAGATAAGAAGGGATTTGTGATTCATTTTGAAAACAGTAAGTGCACAATCTCTAAAAATGATGAAGTGTATGCTGAAGCTTTTATGCATAATGATGTTTATAAGCTGAACATTTCAGGTGAAGCCTCACATATGGCGCAAGTAAGGAAGAATGATGGTAAATGTAGTCTGGAAATCTGGCACCGCCGCCTGGGACATCGTGATTCTAAGGTGATCCAGGATCTTAACAGTAAGCAACTAGCCACTGGCATTCAGATAAGTGCAGATGCTGGTAAAATGGAGAAATGCATAGACTGTGTTACTCAAAAAGGTGTGAGACCCTCATTTCCTGCATACACAGGAAATAGGAGTAATAAAGTGCTGGACTTAATACACAGTGACTTATGTGGACCGTTTAATATCCCATCATTGGGAAATAACAGATTTGTGCTAATATTCTTGGATGATTTCTCTAGATATTGTGTGGCCTATTTGCTGAAAGAAAAAAGTCAAGTCACAGACATGCTGAAGAAATACGTAGCCATGGTGAGCAATAAATTTGAAAGAAAACCAAAGGTTCTTCAGACCAACAATGGTGGTGAGTTCACTTCACAAAGCATGCGCACATTTCTAGAACAAGAAGGCATTCAACATATCACAACAGTAGCTTATACACCAGAGCAAAATTCTGTTGCAGAGAGAAAATTTAGGTCACTTGTGGAAATGACCAGATGTATGCTGTCAGATAGCAATCTCCCTAAAAGACTATGGGGGGAAGCCATTCTCACAGCAGTGTACCTACAAAACAGAATGCCAACTAAAGGCGCTGAGCGCACACCACATGAGACATGGCATGGTAGGAAGCCAAACCTGTCACACATAAGAACATTTGGAAGTACAGCATATGCTCATGTACCAAAGCAAAGAAGGCATAAGCTGGATTCCACAACAGAAAGGGGCATTTTAGTTGGCTATGCTCCAGGACACAAAGGATATAGAATTTTGAATCTGAAAACTGGAATTGTTGGCATAAGACATGTTACATATTTTGATGAAAACAAAAGGGTTGATAAAGGCTGGATTATCCCAGATGAGCCTTATCATCCAGAATATGAAACTAGAACCATAATAGACATGCCAGTGTATATAAATGCCATACCAAGGCAGATGTCTGAAAGCAACTCACCTGTATCTAACGAGGAACAGGCAGAGGAAGCAGACACAGAAAGGATCATTGAAGAAGACAGTACAGTTGGAGAAGGGGAATCAATTGGAGAAGGACTCTCAGATTTAGAGGATGCGGAAAGGTCAGACCAACCTGTTGTCAGACGCTCATCCAGGGAAAACAAAGGTGTTCCACCCCTAAGACTGTCTTACCTAACAAAGTCAGCAGAAGCTCAAGAGCCCTTAACATGGGATGAGATTGAGAAAATGCCAGCAGAAGAAGCTGCTGAATGGCATAAAGCTGCACAAGAAGAAATTGATGCATTGGATAAAAATAATACTTGGATTCTTACAAAATTACCTCCTGGCAAGAAAGCTATAGGATGCAAATGGGTATTCAAGTTAAAAAGGAATGCACAAGGAAAAGTGGAAAGGTATAAAGCCAGATTAGTGGCAAAGGGATATCTTCAAAAATATGGAGAAGATTTTGATGAAGTATTTGCACCTGTAGTGAAACACACGACAATAAGAACACTTCTGAGCATTGCAGTCTCAAAAGGCATGCAAGTCAACCACATTGATGTGAAAACAGCATTTCTTCACGGAGATATAACTGAAGACTTGTACATGGAACAACCAACAGGTTTCATAAATACAAAACAAAGACAGCTAGTGTGTAAATTAAACAAAGGTCTTTATGGATTAAAGCAAAGTGCAAAATGTTGGAATGAAAAATTGCATGAAATATTGACAAATTTAGGATTTAAGCAAGGTGAAGCAGATAAATGCTTGTACACTAGGTGCACAAATGGACAATATGCATACATTTTAGCTTTTGTTGATGATCTGCTCATTGCAAGCAAAAGTGAGCAAGAGTACAAGGACATTGTAAAGTGTTTAAACCTCAATGTTGAGATAAAAGAACTTGGTAATGTGTCATACTATCTTGGTATAGAAATTGAGAAACAAAATGATGGTTCTTATCTTCTAAGCCAGAAGCAGAAAATAAATGAGCTTATTGAAAGTTTAGGTATGCAAGATGCCCAAGTTGTAAGCACTCCCATGATCACTGATTTTCTGAAGGATGAAACAGTAAGAGAACCTTTACCAGATAACATCCAATATAGATCAGCCATAGGTAAGCTTTTATATCTAGCTACCACATACAGGGCTGATATAGCAAATGCAGTAGGAATTTTGAGCAGAAGGGTCAGCTCACCTACCAAATCAGATTGGACTGCAGTTAAAAGGATGGTAAGGTATTTAAAGGGTACCATTGATTGTAAATTAAAGATTTCAGCCAATAGTAATCCAAAACTAATATGTTACTGTGATTCAGATTGGGCAGGGGATCATTCTGATTATAAATCCACAAGTGGATATGTGTTTATGTATGGAAATGTACAAATTTCATGGGCCAGTCATAAACAAAGTATTGTGAGTTTGTCTTCTACAGAAGCTGAATACGTGGCCGTATCGGAAGCGTGCAGAGAACTGATGTGGATTGAAAAACTTTTGCTGGATTTCGGAATAGCTGAAAAGAGACCAATCCAGATAATGGAAGATAATCAGAGCTGCATCCGACTGTCACAGAATGACAAGGTTCAGTCACGCACCAAGCACATCGCAACGAAATACCACAACGTGCGAGAGTTGGTGAAAGAAGGGGTCATCAGTCTACACTATTGTCACACCAGTGAGATGACAGCTGACATCATGACCAAACCGTTACCCAGAGAACATTTTGTGAATCTGCGTATAAAGCTTGGACTTTGTATGAATAAATAATTGCATGACAGTTATGCATGAGAAGGGGTTTGTTGGAATGTATTGTATTTTGCATGCATTGCCTGTCACCTATTATTTCTCTGTGATTACTCTGTGACCTCTGATGTGAATTACTTAGAGAGGTCACACAGCTATGTAACTTCCTGTGGGGGTTAGATGCAGCAGATGCAGCACATGGAGCACATGGAGCTCATGATCTCTCCTAACCTGAGAGGATCTATGGTGGTGTGAGCATCCATTACCATCTAAGCACATGGAAGGAGCTGATAATACAAATGTATAGTAATATGTATATATAAGCCTGTCTGATTATAATCTAACTACAAACTGTGAGTAAACAGATGTTTTGTTACTTCAACTTTAAAGTGACTCAGCAGTGAATTATTCAGGGGTGAATGAGAGAGAGATGAAGAAAGAAATTAACATTTCTAAAGCTGAAGCTGTGTGTACTAAAATCTGCTAATTATTTACTATAAATAATCCAACAGTATAAGTATGCCCAGAGCATCACATATAGTTTTTACAATCATTCACTTATCTGTGAAACGGCAATCTAGCAGTAACAGGGAAGGCTCAGAGAATTCCCTTGTACAATTTATGTATAAATTAAATTCTCTTCAACATAATCTGAAATTTACTTTTCATTATCACTATCACAGTTTGGAATTTCTAGATGTATGGGTGTTTAGAACTTTGAATGGCATAAATACGACCCTATACCAGAAACCCACATCTAGAAACACTTTGTTGCATTTTTCGAGTTTTCACCCTTACCATCTCAAGAAGAGTTTACCTATCAGTCAATTTTTAAGAATTAGGAGAATTTGTTCTGATATAGATAGGTTTGAGGAGCAAGCCAAAAAGCTGACAATGAAATTTATGGAAAGAGGGTACCCAAGATCAGTGGTTAGAAAGGCATATTTAAGAGCGAAGTTTGCTAACAGGGAGTTGTTGTTACAGTATCAACCTCAGGAGCAAGAGGATAGATTGGTGGCTGTGCTTCCGTATTCATCTTTAAGTTCAAGGGTAATGATTAGTATTCATCAACATTGGCATGTTCTTCAAATTTTTGAATGCTTTCTTCAACATCCTATTGGAGCATATACCCGAGGTAAAACCTTGGGGGAACTCTTATCATATAGAAATATAGGGGGCAATATTGATAACATGGCTCTTACTGGCCACACAAAATGTGGATCATGCCAATGGTGTGAAACAACCGTTGAAGGAGTTACTTGGAGACACTCAGATAGATCTAAACCTCTATATGCTCAATCCAATACTAATTGCCTTTCGCAGAATGTGGTATATATTATAATCTGTCCCTGTAATAAAGTATATGTTGGTAGATATAGTAGATCTATTAAGATACGATTAAACGAACATAAATCTCGTATCAAAAATGCAGTTTTGGCAGCGCCCTTGGTACAGCATTGGTTAGAGAATGGGCATTTGCTTTCTGATGTCAGATGGAGAGTTATTGATCAAATAAGTATGGGATGGGAGGGTGGTAATATTGCTCAGCTCTTAAATTTTAAAGAGCAACAATGGATTTTTAGGTTAAATGCTTTAGCCCCGACCGGGCTGAATTCAGAGATTGACTGGTGGTCAATGATGTAATTGTATGAGCTGATATGTGATTGGTGGTTTAGTTGGGAGTTAGGATCCAATCAGAGAGAGCGTTTTTCGATCAGCTGTAGCGTATGTAAGGGCAGGGTTCGCGCTGAAATGCCGCGGCCATCTTTTGGTATATAGGAGTAAAGCAGGATGTTAAGGTATGGACAGATATTTAAATAATTTGTTATTTTAGTATTGAGAAATTTGTTGGGGGTTGTGTTAATAAGAATATATATATGGTCTTTTGTTACAGAGAGCCTCTTCCTTGAAAAAGCGCTATGCGAAACCTGGCCATGTCGGCGGGGGTTCCCTGTTACTGCTAGATTGCCGTTTCACAGATAAGTGAATGATTGTAAAAACTATATGTGATGCTCTGGGCATACTTATACAGCCTTTGGGAGTGAAATATATATATATGCACAATCTTTAAGAACAAAATTTTGTATAAAAAAAAATATGGATTGATGGGAGATATATGAGGATTTGCTACACACCATTTCGCCTGAGCGAAAGAATAAGACTATTCATATGGTTGTGATATGCAGCTAATCTGATTTTCCCAATAAAAAGAAAAAATTGTTGAGTTGTCCATATTTTACATCTGATATGAAATGTTTGGGACATAGATGAACATTGATTAACTGGATAGTGGCACTGAATATCAGCATTAAATGGACAAAGTGAAACCAGCTGCTTTTGTGGTGAAAAATTCTCGGCTGACAGCTGGATGAATATTTATCCCAATATTAATATAAAGAATCTAGCCCTAATCTGTTAGCAAAGATACATGGTTCTGCACTAAGAGGCATTTTTACTACCACATGGTAGGGCTACTGCTGAGTTTACATCGGGAAATCAGCCCTACTGCCAGGCTCGCTCATGAGCTCGGAGGTAGTTCCAGCTTCCAGCACATACTGTTTCCGTCACTAGAAAATGTTTTTGTATTTTCTAGTGCTGAGGGCATACCCAGGGTTGATCAGGCAGCATCGGAGTCTAAATTGGAGGTGGTATGGGCTCCCCCAGTGGCCTAGTGCTAATGTGTATCGTTAGTGTGCAGCCATTTACTGGCCCTTTAAGCAAAAGTGCCTTGTACCCATTGTGGTAAATGGTGGCCTTGGTGAGCGGCAATCCAGCACACTGACACCACCATGGGCCACCTTTTGCTGCAATTTGGTAAAAGGACTCCTAACTGATTAGCTTGTGGTTAATGCATGATCCCTTACCACCTACAAAATAGGTGGTAGTAGGGGCTCACGCGGTAATGGCCACATGCTAATAGGAAAATTAGTGCATAGCCAATAATAGGAAAAAAGAAAAATGGGGCTATTTTACCAGTGTGCTAAAAGTGGCTTCGGCACACAGGAAAGACCTGCACTGGGGATAGCACAGGCCATTTTCGCACAGTTTGGTAAAAGGGCCCCCAAGTGAAAACTAGACATTAGTTATCCCTTGTAATGATTCCAAGGAGCATTCCTTAACTAATTCCAACAACAAATTTTGTCTCAAATCTTACAGCACTACAGCCAATTTAAGATCACTCTGTAATGTTACCTACCAACCCCATTGTTGGGTTTGCCTCTGCCAATAAGTACATAATTAAACCTGAAAATAATTAAAATAATCAAGCTTCCCAAATATTATAATATTATGCAATGTAAATATTATGCAATGTTTAAAGCTGCATCACTTTCACGTTATACAAAGGTAACTTTAGCTAGATCCCAAACATCCTGTACTTAACATCTTACAAAAAAAGTATAGTCCATAAACTTAACACCTTCATGAAAAAAGGGGGGGCCCTTTTAATAAAATGGCTTAAGTTTTAGGCTTAATGTGTTTTAACGCAGGATTTTAACACACAGCAATCCCAGAACTAACACTGCTCAGGAACAGGCATTGCCAGTATTTATTTTTTGCAGGTTGTGCATTAATGTTCCCATTAGTGTGTGGTGCTTTCTGACAGTTAATGCACAAGGTCTTATTGTCTCTTTGGGCATTCCCCTTCAGTGTCCAAGTGGAGCTTAGTGGAGCCAGAAGATTATATCTATAGAATCATGTCACCATTATTTTTAGGTTCTCGAATTTGCTAGAATGGGAAAATAAAAAGCAACGTTTAAGAATATTCCAGCCAGTGTGCCCTCATTGGATAGACTCATGGACAACTGAGACACTAAGGACACCACTGTTAAGTTCTAAATACAGGGTGTCTCTGAGTTCATGGATAGGCCTACACGCCCCACCACCACCACCACAATCAACCTTCTTGAGATCTCCTGGGAAGGAAACTTCCCTACATGGTTCTCCTTCCCTGGAAGTCTGTGTTTCTTTTTTTTTTATTTTATTATTTATTTATTGATGTTTCATTACATTTATATCATAAACATAAATTGGCATTACAAAAGTTTAATTTTCATAGACATGTATCAGAAGAGGAAAAAAAGAAAAGAAAAGGAAAAAGCAATATATTATATTAGACCACAAATCATTGATCCAAGATATAGGTACATGTATAAACACCAAAAATGAAGTGGTATCCCACCTCAATCTACCAAAATACAAATAAATCTTAATCAGGAAAGGGCAAGGACTCAAGTCGGGGCAGCCGATAAATACAGTTCAAGTTAACGCCAGACTACTCCTTACTAGCTATAAATATTTTAAGTTTTCCAGGTTCGAAAAAAATATAATTAGTGGATTGTAAGGAAATATGATATTTACATGGAAACTTAAGAGTAAAGGTCCCACCTAATTGTAGGACTCTTGCTTTTAATAGTAGAAAATCTTTCCTTCTTCTTTGTGTCTCTCGGGAGAGATCAGGAAAAACCTGAATTTTTGAACCCAGAAAAGGTGTGGAAATATGGCGGAAAAACAACCTAAAGATATTATTGCGGTCCAGTTCCAGAGCAAAAGCTACCAGCAATGTCGTCCTCTCTGTGATAACCTCCATTGAGTTTTCCAAGAACTGAGTTAAATTTAGCTGAGGGGATGGTATATTCCCTGTTCCTGCCCCAGAGATGTAAAGAACTCGAGTCAGAGGGGGAAAAGCTTCTGAGGGAATCCCCAGAATTTCAGTGAAATATTTTTTCAACATCTCTTTGGCTGGAATTAAAGGGGACTTAGGGAAATTCAAAAAAACGAAGGTTATTCCTCCTCTGCTGATTCTCCATATATTCAAATTTTTTTTTGAGCATTGTTATCCTTCATTATAGCTTGAATAAAGTTCTTATTGGAGTTTACCTCACTTTCAATGGAGTCCACCCTAGATGTTTGCTCAGTCACCTTACCGGATATCTCAAGCTGAGCCTGTGACAGCTTCTCCAAAGAACCTGCTACCTGGAGTAGCGTGGCGTTTAGCCCTTGAATTGCCTCCCAAATGGAGTCCATGGTGATAACCGCTGGTTTCACTAACTCCCGATTTCCCACAGAGGATTCGTCCCGGTTTCGTACAGGCTGAGAGGCCTTCAGCATCAAGCCTGCCTGCAATGATGTTCCGATCGGTGACGAAGTAGCAACGGGGTCTCCACTGCCAACTGCAGGGGTCACACTTCCGGACACCACCATCGGCTGGTTCTCCGTCGCCAACAAAGTTCCTCCGGGCCTCAGGGGGGTTATCCTCAGAGGGGGGCTCAATGTCACTCCCTCTGCACTAAGGTCCAAGATCTCCGTTGGACCGTTCGAAGCACCAGCTTGAATCCTCTGAACAACGAGACCCGACTGCTCTAGCGTCGTCTGACGAGCGGCAGGGGGGTTCGCCTGACCCGTGGAGCAGGGTGCTCCAAGCTTCCCCTTTCTCTTACCCATTATGAAACAGGTAAGATATCCGCTTGCGATTACGCGAAGGGCAGCAGGAGCTGGTGTTCATGTGACCTTCCCAAACGCCATCTTGGATCGTGTCGGAAATCTGTGTTTCTTCAAGACTGGCATTATCCTCAGTGGCTTCTCATGCCACCAAGTTGGTATCTATGCCTAAGCCTCTTTTGGCTCCTGTAATGGAAGACTGTTTTAAAAATGTGTCCTCTTCAGTAAGCTGTCTCTTGGTTGTATGGCAAGTAGTCTGTAGGACTAATGTTGAAGAGCTCGATTTCACAGCTTTGTGAGTTCTCTCAGCAAGCTGCCCTTCAGATGGAGGATACAGTGACCAATCTGCATAGTCTAGAACAGCCAAAAAGCTCAAGTTTTGAGTTTGCACATAGCCCCTGCATTTGTCACAGTAACACCATTTTCTGAGGTTTTCATAAGTTGTTGTCACAATTATCTCTTGATAAGACACATTGCAAAGTGAATGTTTTCTTTCACAGGTTTCTTCATGTATGAAAACTGATATAGTAAATGATAGCAGTTAAAAATAAATTGGCATATCCAGTCTACCCAATTGAAATCCTTCCTCTCTTTTCCTACCATATACATTCCCATATTTAAATGATCCACAGCTTCCTTCCCTTCATCTGTATCCTCTCTGCTCTATTAGACTACCAGGGAACCCGTGGGTGAGGCCAGGGGAGTTGATGGTTTGGAAAGAAGGTGGGGAGGGGGGTTGCACAGAGAGTGCTAATGTGAGGGGCTACTTTGGGGGGACCTGTTAGAGCAAGGTTATTCTGGGGGAGGAGGTTATTCTTTGTGGGGGGGTGATCTTGGGGGCTGAGGGTTGAGTATGAAGGTCTTAATTTTGGGATCAGGCACTTTCTGGGGGAGAGGAAATGGCTAGGGGAGATCAGATAGCGAGACATGAATGGGGAGCTCGAATGGATGGGACTGGCAGGGAGACTAGGAGGGGGAGAACCACCACCACAGATTTGTTTTTAAATTTTATTTTAATTGAAATTCACAATTCTTATAAACCAAACATCCACTTGTACAGAAAAATAAAGAAAATAAATGAGCAATATACTCTCTAACGTAAATTATTTTAAGTACTCTAGTGCTCAATAAATGAGAAATACAAATTTAAAATATAAAAGAAATTCACAAAGAAAAAAGGAAATTAGCTGCAACCATCTGGCTCATTACACAGGAGATCAATGTGGATCTACTACCGCTGATATTGTCTTGCCCCTCAAAAATCCTTTAATAGAAATAAATATAGAAAATGTCAAAGGGAATATATTTGTGTGATATACTTGATCACACATTTTCAAGGAAACTTTAAAAAGAATAAAAATCCTATCTGCAATACTGCAGGTCCCATCAACAGAAACTGTTTTCTCTTCCTTTCCATTTCATGCGAGACCTCTGGGAACATGCAAATCTTACAAATCACAAAAGGTCTTATCATGATCTTGTTGTAATATCCTATCTTTATCGGAAATCAATGCAAAGGTAACCAAAAGAGTTGCCGTTTGAACCATCTCTGTATATAAAATATAAAGTAAACCCGAGATGTTTAATGCATTCAGAAAGTGGAACCTCTTCAACTGAGTTCCACCCTCAACTATCTTAAAAGGAGGTAAATAGAAAATATTCACAATGTGGAACTTTCAAGATGCAAGGTTCCACATTAGGAGTCACCGCCAGGAAAAAGATCTAGGTGCCATCGTTGATGACACATTGAAACCCTCTGCTCAATGTACAACAGCGGCTAAGAAAGCAAATAGAATGTTAGAAATTATTAGGAAAGGAATGGAAAATAAAAATGCAAATGTTATAATGTCTTTGTATTGTTCCATGGTGTGACCACACCTTGAATACTGTGTGCAATTCTGGTCACCGCATCTCAAAAAAGATATAGCAGAATTAGAAGAGGTACAGAGAACAGCGATGAATATGATAAATAGGATGGGACACCTTCTGTATGAGGAAAGGTTAAAGCAGTTAGGACTCTTCAGCTTGAAGAGATGGCTGAGGAGAGATATGAAAGAGGTCTATAAAATACTGAGTGGAGTGGAACAGGCAGATGTGAATCGCTTGTTTACTCTTTCCAAAAATGCTAGAACTTGGGGGGGGGGGGGGGGGGGGGGGCACACCACAAAGCTAATAAGTACTCCGTTTTAAAACAAAAAGTATTTCTTAGTCAACGTGTAATTAAACTCTGGAATTCATTGCCTTAAAATCAGTTAGCTTAGTAGGGTTTTAAAAAGTATAGATGATTTCCTAAAAGAAAAGTCCATAAGCCATTATTAAGATGGACTTGGGAAAATCCACTGCTTATTTCTAGGATAAGCAGCATAAAATTAGTTTTACTCTTTTAGGATCTGGCTAGGTATTCTGGCCTGGATTGGCCACTGTTGGAGACACAGGACTCTGGGCCTGATGAACCTTTGCAGGCTTATTTTCAAAGAGAAGGGCGCCCATCTTCCGACACAAATCGGGAGATGGGCGTCCTTCTCTCAGGGTTGCCCAAATCGGCATAATCGAAAGCTGATTTTGGCCGTCCTCAACTGCTTTCAGTCGCGGGGATGACCAAGTTCAGGGGGGTGTGCCGTCACCGTAGCGAAGGCAGGACTGAGGCGTGATTAAGAGATGGGCGTTCTCGGCCTATAATGGAAAAAAGAAGGGCTTCCCTAATGAGCACTTGGCCGACTTTACTTGGTCCAGTTTTTCTTGCGACCAAGCTTCAAAATCGGTGCCCGAACTGACCAGATGACCACCAGAGGGAATCGGGGATCACCTCCCCTTACTCCACCCAGTGGTCACCAACTCCCTCCCACCCTAAAAAAAAACTTAATTTTTTTTTGCCAGCCTCAAATATCATACCCAGCTCCCTGACAGCAGTATGCAGGTCCCTGGAGCAGTTTTAGTGGGTGCAGTGCACTTCAGGCAGGCACACCCAGGCCCATCCCCCCCACCTGTTACACTTGTGGTGGTAAATGTGAGCCCTCCCAAACCCACCCAAAACCCACTGTACCCACATGTAGGTGCCCCCCTTCACCCCTTAGAGCTATGGTAGTGGTGTACAGTTGTGGGGAGTGGGTTTTGGGGGGCTCAGCACCCAAGGTAAGGGAGCTATGCACCTGGGAGCAATTTCTGAAGTCCACTGCAGTGCTTCCCTAGGGTGCCTAGTTGGTGTCCTGGCATGTGAGGGGGATCAGTGCACTACGAATTCTGGCTCCTCCTACCACCAAAGTGCTTGCATTTGGTCGCTTTTGAGATGGGCGTCCTTGAATCCCATTATGGCCGAAAACTGGGGACGACCATTTCAAAGGTCAACCTAAATGATTTGGGCATCTCTGACCGTATTATCGAAACAAAACATGGACGCCCATCTTGTTTCAATAATACGGGTTTCCCCGCCCCTTCATGGAGCCGTCCTGCGAGAACGTCCCCAGGAAAACTTGGGCGCCCATTCAATTATGCCCCTCTTGGTCTGTCCCAGTATGGCAATGCTTATATTCTTATTTCTTTCAAGTATCTCACAAATAACTCTTCATGGAGATACAGATTTTATTCAAAGAAAGTTAAGTGTTATCGTATTACAGCTTCTTGCAGAATTTTCTAGCACTTCTACTTTGGCCTTAAGAATGTATTGTCTTTAACCAAAGCTGTTTCAACTACTCTCATATTGGACAGGAATTCTTTGACTTTCACCACTTTTTCAGTCAAATATATAATACCATTCTTATTTATCTTCTTTTCAAAGTCGTGCATTTGATTACCCATTGAATAATAATAAAAAGTCAGGGTCTTACTGCATTCCAGACTGCCTCAAGTGTAAACATTTCAGGTCTGGGCATTTCAAAGGAGAAAGTTTCCACTGGACTTATTGTATAGCATTTGTCCACCACCAACTTGCTAGTGTAATTTATTTAATTTCTGGGGGTGTAAAGCCTTCAGGCACCAACTCAACTGCTCCATATACTGCCATATTGTGCTTATTTGCATAGTTTGGACTGGGATGGGGGCAGTGGCGTAGCAAGGGCAGGGTGGTGGGGGCGGTTCGCCCCGAGTGCACGCTGCTGGAGGGTGCAGAGAGCAGCCACCCGCCTGTCGGCTCCGCTTGTTCCCTGCTCCCTCTGCCCCGGAACAGGTTACTTCCTGTTCCGGGGCAGAGGGAGCAGGGAGCCAGTGGAGCCGACAGGCGCGCGGCTGCTCTCTGCACCCTCCAGCAGCCAAGAATGCACCCGGGGGGGGGGGGGGGCTTGGTGCGCCGGGGAGGGGGTGTCATTGCACCAAGGGGAGATGTCATGCTGTACCCTGGGGCTCGGACGCCACTGCACCCGGGGGGGGGGGGGGTGCAGCGGCAATCCGCCCTGGGTGGCAGCTGACCTAGGATCGCCACTGGATGGGGGTTTGTGCTCCTCAAATATTGTAGATACTTACTCTGAAATCTTCTACCCAGTGTGTGGTGGCAGCCAAAAAAGCAAACAACATGCTAGGAGTTATTTGGAAAGGGATAAAAAATAAGACCAAGAATATTATCACTGCATGATGCGACCTTACCTTGAGTATTGTGTTCAATTCTGGTTGCCATATCTCAAAAAAGATATAGCGGAATTAGAAAAGGTTCAAAGAAGAGCGACCAAAATGATTAAGGGGATGGAACTCCTCCCATTTGAAGAAAGGCTAAAGAGGTTAAGGCTCTTCAGCTTGGAAAACAGATGGCTGAGGGGAGATATGATTGAGGTCTACAAAATCCTGAGTAGAGTAAAACAGGTAAAAGTGAACTGATTTTTCACTCTTTCAAAAACTACAAAGACCAGATGACACTCAATGAAATCACATGGAAACAATTTCTTTTACTCATAGAATAGTTAAGCTCTAGAACTCATTTCCAGAGGATGTGGTAACAGTGGTTAGCATATCTGGATTTAAAAAAAGGTTTGGACAAGTTCCTGGAGGAAAAATCCATAGTCAGTTATTGAGATGGACATGGGGGAAACCATTGCTTCCCCAGGATTTGCAGCTTGGAATGTTGCTATTAATTGGCTTCTGCCAGGTACTTATGACCTGGTTGGCCACTGTTGGAAGCAGGATACAGGACTAGATAGACCATTGGTCTGACCCAGTATGGCTATTCTTATGTTCTGAATTGGCTCCCCACCTTATACTGTTACAATATCTTCCTTACCCTTTGACCCCTCCCCCCACATAAGCAGGAAGGTAGACTACACCTGTGTTTGTGCTTTTATTTTCTGCCTTTTCCCAGTTAAAGATGTTTTTTTTAAGTGTATTATAATACCATGTACAGGAAATAAAACATAGCCCTCACCAATAGGGAGACAGGAAAAACAATAATTATAAATAGAAATAACAAAACTAAGAAAATAAAAATTAAAGCCACATCCCACTTGAAAAAATTTAGGTCCTAAATCACAATACCATCAACTTGATACTAAACCCAGGTAACATTAAACCAGCTTCCTTCCTTTTCCAATAGCAATCTGTCAATCCGTGCAAGATCATTAAAACAAATCTTATCAACAAACTTAACCACACACTTGGAAATTTTAAAAATAAACTACCTCCTGTAGATAAAGTTCTAGTTTTTAATTTATGAAATAATTGCATTCTTAACTGAGTGGCTTTTGTCACATCAAGAAACACCTGTAACATTTTACCACAAAATAGTAGATGATGATGACGGCAGAAAAAGACCTGCACGGTCCATCCAGTCTGCCCAACAAGATAACTCATGTGTGCTACTTTTTGTGTATACCCTACTTTGATTTGTATCTATGCTCTTCAGGGCACAGACCGTATAAGTCTGCCCCGCACTATCCCTAAAAGAAATCCTTCTTTTTAAAATAAGATCTCAGCACAGTAATTTTATCTTGTTCAACGGATAACATGACTAGTAAGGTGGCCCATAATGAAATAACATCTTAATTAGTTTCCAGGAAATTACTCAAGTTCTTCAATACATGATCAATTCTTGGTTTTTTAGTAACAGAGAGTAGAATTTGTTCTATCAAGTGCATTCGATCGTTTGGAACACCAGCTGACTGTGAATATTTTAGATAGCTTTGCTATAAGTGGAAATGTGCTGTTATGGATTGAGAGTTTTCTTACCGCTAGGACCTATAGTGTGAAATTTAAGCAGAATCTGTCAGAGTCTTGGAGTGCTGGCTGTGTGCTCCCGCAAGACTCCTCCATATCACCAACATTATTTAATATTGTGATGTCATCACTGGACCATAATGATTTTGGCTGGCTTTAGGGTGTTTAGGGTGTTTAGCTATGCCGAAAAGAAGATAAATAAGAATGGTATTATATATTTGACTGAAAAAGTGGTGAAAGTCAAAGAATTCCTGTCCAATATGAGAGTAGTTGAAACAGCTTTGGTTAAAGACAATACATTCTTAAGGCCAAAGTAGAAGTGCTAGAAAATTCTGCAAGAAGCTGTAATACGATAACACTTAACTTTCTTTGAATAAAATCTGTATCTCCATGAAGAGTTATTTGTGAGATACTTGAAAGAAATAAGAATATAAGCATTGCCATACTGGGACAGACCAAGAGGGGCATAATTGAATGGGCGCCCAAGTTTTCCTGGGGACGTTCTCGCAGGACGGCTCCATGAAGGGGCGGGGAAACCCGTATTATTGAAACAAGATGGGCGTCCATGTTTTGTTTCGATAATACGGTCAGAGATGCCCAAATCATTTAGGTTGACCTTTGAAATGGTCGTCCCCAGTTTTCGGCCATAATGGGATTCAAGGACGCCCATCTCAAAAGCGACCAAATGCAAGCACTTTGGTGGTAGGAGGAGCCAGAATTCGTAGTGCACTGATCCCCCTCACATGCCAGGACACCAACTAGGCACCCTAGGGAAGCACTGCAGTGGACTTCAGAAATTGCTCCCAGGTGCATAGCTCCCTTACCTTGGGTGCTGAGCCCCCCAAAACCCACTCCCCACAACTGTACACCACTACCATAGCTCTAAGGGGTGAAGGGGGGCACCTACATGTGGGTACAGTGGGTTTTGGGTGGGTTTGGGAGGGCTCACATTTACCACCACAAGTGTAACAGGTGGGGGGGATGGGCCTGGGTGTGCCTGCCTGAAGTGCACTGCACCCACTAAAACTGCTCCAGGGACCTGCATACTGCTGTCAGGGAGCTGGGTATGATATTTGAGGCTGGCAAAAAAAAATTAAGTTTTTTTTAGGGTGGGAGGGAGTTGGTGACCACTGGGTGGAGTAAGGGGAGGTGATCCCCGATTCCCTCTGGTGGTCATCTGGTCAGTTCGGGCACCGATTTTGAAGCTTGGTCGCAAGAAAAACTGGACCAAGTAAAGTCGGCCAAGTGCTCATTAGGGAAGCCCTTCTTTTTTCCATTATAGGCCGAGAACGCCCATCTCTTAATCACGCCTCAGTCCTGCCTTCGCTACGGTGACGGCACACCCCCCTGAACTTTGGTCATCCCCGCGACTGAAAGCAGTTGAGGACGGCCAAAATCAGCTTTCGATTATGCCGATTTGGGCAACCCTGAGAGAAGGACGCCCATCTCCCGATTTGTGTCGGAAGATGGGCGCCCTTCTCTTTTGAAAATAAGCCTGCAAAGGTTCATCAGGCCCAGAGTCCTGTGTCTCCAACAGTGGCCAATCCAGGCCAGAAATACCTAGCCAGATCCTAAAAGAGTAAAACTAATTTTATGCTGCTTATCCTAGAAATAAGCAGTGGATTTTCCCAAGTCCATCTTAATAATGGCTTATGGACTTTTCTTTTAGGAAATCATCTATACTTTTTAAAACCCTACTAAGCTAACTGATTTTAAGGCAATGAATTCCAGAGTTTAATTACACGTTGACTAAGAAATACTTTTTTGTTTTAAACGGAGTACTTATTAGCTTTGTGGTGTGCCCCCCCCCCCCCCCCAAGTTCTAGCATTTTTGGAAAGAGTAAACAAGCGATTCACATCTGCCTGTTCCACTCCACTCAGTATTTTATAGACCTCTTTCATATCTCTCCTCAGCCATCTCTTCAAGCTGAAGAGTCCTAACTGCTTTAACCTTTCCTCATACAGAAGGTGTCCCATCCTATTTATCATATTCATCGCTGTTCTCTGTACCTCTTCTAATTCTGCTATATCTTTTTTGAGATGCGGTGACCAGAATTGCACACAGTATTCAAGGTGTGGTCACACCATGGAACAATACAAAGACATTATAACATTTGCATTTTTATTTTCCATTCCTTTCCTAATAATTTCTAACATTCTATTTGCTTTCTTAGCCGCTGTTGTACATTGAGCAGAGGGTTTCAATGTGTCATCAACGATGGCACCTAGATCTTTTTCCTGGCGGTGACTCCTAATGTGGAACCTTGCATCTTGAAAGTTCCACATTGTGAATATTTTCTATTTACCTCCTTTTAAGATAGTTGAGGGTGGAACTCAGTTGAAGAGGTTCCACTTTCTGAATGCATTAAACATCTCGGGTTTACTTTATATTTTATATACAGAGATGGTTCAAACGGCAACTCTTTTGGTTACCTTTGCATTGATTTCCGATAAAGATAGGATATTACAACAAGATCATGATAAGACCTTTTGTGATTTGTAAGATTTGCATGTTCCCAGAGGTCTCGCATGAAATGGAAAGGAAGAGAAAACAGTTTCTGTTGATGGGACCTGCAGTATTGCAGATAGGATTTTTATTCTTTTTAAAGTTTCCTTGAAAATGTGTGATCAAGTATATCACACAAATATATTCCCTTTGACATTTTCTATATTTATTTCTATTAAAGGATTTTTGAGGGGCAAGACAATATCAGCGGTAGTAGATCCACATTGATCTCCTGTGTAATGAGCCAGATGGTTGCAGCTAATTTCCTTTTTTCTTTGTGAATTTCTTTTATATTTTAAATTTGTATTTCTCATTTATTGAGCACTAGAGTACTTAAAATAATTTACGTTAGAGAGTATATTGCTCATTTATTTTCTTTATTTTTCTGTACAAGTGGATGTTTGGTTTATAAGAATTGTGAATTTCAATTAAAATAAAATTTAAAAACAAATCTGTGGTGGTGGTTCTCCCCCTCCTAGTCTCCCTGCCAGTCCCATCCATTCGAGCTCCCCATTCATGTCTCGCTATCTGATCTCCCCTAGCCATTTCCTCTCCCCCAGAAAGTGCCTGATCCCAAAATTAAGACCTTCATACTCAACCCTCAGCCCCCAAGATCACCCCCCCACAAAGAATAACCTCCTCCCCCAGAATAACCTTGCTCTAACAGGTCCCCCCAAAGTAGCCCCTCACATTAGCACTCTCTGTGCAACCCCCCTCCCCACCTTCTTTCCAAACCATCAACTCCCCTGGCCTCACCCACGGGTTCCCTGGTAGTCTAATAGAGCAGAGAGGATACAGATGAAGGGAAGGAAGCTGTGGATCATTTAAATATGGGAATGTATATGGTAGGAAAAGAGAGGAAGGATTTCAATTGGGTAGACTGGATATGCCAATTTATTTTTAACTGCTATCATTTACTATATCAGTTTTCATACATGAAGAAACCTGTGAAAGAAAACATTCACTTTGCAATGTGTCTTATCAAGAGATAATTGTGACAAACAACTTATGAAAACCTCAGAAAATGGTGTTACTGTGACAAATGCAGGGGCTATGTGCAAACTCAAAACTTGAGCTTTTTGGCTGTTCTAGACTATGCAGATTGGATACATTTCTGCACTACTAGCAGTGTATACTGCAATTTGTTCATTAGACCATAAAAACAAATCAACTTCATAATCATCCTAGTAAGCCCGGTGGCGTAGGTTTCGTCATCCAGCTACTGCTAGGTTGGGAGAGTCAGCTGCCACTCTCTGAAATCACAGGTGGATAGTAGAATCCCCAAAAGCACACACTGAGAAAAGCCTGGGGGGGGGGGGGGGGGCTCCAAAGAAATCAAATCATCCAGACATAACTCAGTAATGATGGGTTCAGAAGTGGATTTACCAACATACAGAATATTGCCTATGGGGAACACCTGATCGTTATATCATAAACTGTGAGTCACATAATTTTATATCATAAGCTGTGAAGCTCATCTTGGGTGGAAGGGAGGAGTAGCTGGCTGTCTAAAAGGCACCTGGAGTTATAAATCTGCTGCTAGATGGGTCATATACCGGCATAGGATAGCCACTTACAACACTGGGGTAGACTTTCAATGGCCTTTGAGAAATCTGCACCTGAATCTATCTTTTCAGCTCTTACAGGTTCTACAATTTATTATGTTAAAACTATGATTTCTTCTATAGTAACACTATTATAAAAGTCAATCTTAATTACTACTACTACTACTACTTATCATTTCTAAAGCACTACTAGACGTACGCAGCGCTGTACACTTGAACATGGAACAAGCAATGAACTATCCACAATCCAGTAAGTTTGAAGGTGCTGAGACAGAACAGCTTTACCAAAGGGGGATAATGTTAGATATTACTTTTTTTTTTAATTTGTTGACTAGGTAATTTGAGCAAGGCTGTGAGCTTGATCTGATTTATTTGGGTTTTAGCAACGTTTTTGATACTACACCATATAGGAGATTCATTATTAAACTAAGCATCCTACAGGTGAGTCTCAAGTTGAAATGGTGTGTCCCAAGTTGGTGGAGTGATAGATAGCAGGATGGATGGTAAATTAAATTTACTACAAGGAGATAAACATAATAAATAGGGATGGGCAGCTAGAAAAATTTCTTTTTATGTTTCCCATTTTGTTTAGGGGAATGTTTGTTTTATTCAGGAGTCCTTCAACTTCTGTTGTCATGGGAGATGAAACATAATGACCCCTCCCCCCATTATGATGTAAATGCCCTCTCCTATGATCCAAGAACTATCCCCACATTCTCTCCCCTCCCCTCCAATTCTAGCCCCCTGGATCTATCTCCCTGGTGCTCTAGCAGGGGTATTTGGAGCAGGAGAAATGTTGATCTGCTCCTGCCCATGGTTGTGGCTGCATTTGATATGACAGCCATGACCTTTCTCCACAGCCTTGCAGTACTGTGATACTATGGAGAAAGGTTGCAGCTGCTATACTGGATGTGAATGTAGCCAAGGGTAGGAGTGGATCAGAATCGCTCCTGCGCCAATGGACTCCACTAGATCACCAAGGAAGTAGAGATGGTTGGGGGGAGGATCGCTGCCATTTGCAAACCTGTTGTTAGCAAAAGAAACAACTGTTCATTTTGTTTACAACAACAGGAAATGGCTTTTTTCTGTCATTATAAATGATTTTACTTAATGTAGATTACTTAATGGAGTACCTCAAGGACTGTTCCCAGTATTAGTCCTGTTCAGTATCTTTCTGAGTGATATTATAGTGTGGTAAGAGAAAATATTTGACTTCCTGCAGATAACACACAGATATACATCATTCTAAAGGAGATGACAAAATGAGATATGATCTAAGAAAGGGTGACACATGGCTGAATGCTTGACAGTTGAGATTCAGTGCAAATTATCATTCTCTTTTTATATATACATATGGAGAGACACTTAAATACCTGAAAGTTATTAT
This sequence comes from Microcaecilia unicolor, assembly GCF_901765095.1. Taxonomy (NCBI): domain Eukaryota; kingdom Metazoa; phylum Chordata; class Amphibia; order Gymnophiona; family Siphonopidae; genus Microcaecilia; species Microcaecilia unicolor. The sequence continues at coordinate 30,572 of NW_021963275.1, read as the reverse complement.
TAATGCACAGGAAGCATGCAATGGAAAGGAAGATGGAGAGGTAGAACATGATAAGAAGCTTAAAGGGGGAAAATTTAGAAACATCAGGAAATATTCCTTAACAGAAAGTGTGGTAGATGCCTAGAATGCCCCCAGGGAAAACAAACATCCTAAAGGAACACAGAAAAGAGATAAACATAAATGCCTGAACACAAGAGGATGATAACAAAGTGCTGGTGTAACCTGCACAGAGGGGCAATTCAGTCCATTAAAGAAATGTTGCTTTGTGCTTTTATGACTGCACATTAGTAACTTGTGCTGAATGGAGGTGACAGCCCTAAACAAAAATGGTACAAGTCACCAGGCCTCCAAGAATGAAGTGCTTTAACCTGCATAGAGCAAAAGTTATAACACTAAACAACAGGGATATAACAGTATCAAGCTTCTAAAAAGACTGGGGTGGCCTGCATGTGGTAGGGGTGTGTGGGTGTGTGTGTGTGTGTGTGTGTGTGTGTGTGTGGTGGGGGGGGGGGGGGGGGGGGGGGGGGTTAAAATATCAATAAGCCTAGGGAGTCTGGATCTTTTTTGTTTCATATCACAGCATCATTAACCTTGATGGCTGTTGACATTATTACAAAGAATAGTGTCTGGGTGTTTTAAAGAATTGCACCTGGGTGTTTTCTGAAGTACTGGATTGTTTTTGTAAGAAGCAAATATGAAGATGGGAACACCTAAAATGGCCCATTAACAGAGTTTGTAGAGAATATCACTGTGGCTGAGTTAGGGTTGTCAACTGGATCCAGATTCATCAGACAGGGTTGATCCAGTATTAGATTTATTCCACTGCAGACGGAGGCTTATAGTTTTAATTATTCATTGCATTCCTTAAGAAAAGCAAGACAAGTCCCTGCATACAGTGGAGTAAACCTGTGATTGGATCAACCCTGTTGGGCAAATCTGTATCCAGTTGGCGACCCTAAGCTGAGTTTTGGCAGGACAGAACTGAAGAGTAGTTGTTTTCAGCTGCATTTGGTTGAACTGTGATGATTTTTTTTTTTTTTTTGGGGGGGGGGGGGGGGGGGGGGAGGATGACACCAGCAAACCTGTGATCTGTATGTATGTTCCCTTGGTGTGGGACTTTCTTTTCTTTTTAAAAAATGGAGTTCAATTTCTCCTTCTTTTATGTTTTTGTATGTTTTAAAGTAAATTGCCTCGATTTGACTTTGGCCAAGATTGGCAATTAAGCAAAATTTTAATAAACAAACAGTGATGGAAAAAATGACTGAGCAGACAAGTAAAGGTCATGGAGGAGGAGATGATGTTCAGTTGCATAAGGAAACTTACATGTATCTATTCAAATATGGCAGGACTCAATGGGGCAGTCTGTAAGATACATTTTAGGAGGTCTTTTATTAAGCTGTGATATTACTTTATTAAAATTTACTATCCTGCTTATTTTCGAAGGAGAAGGGCGTCCATCTTCCGACACAAATCGGGAGGTGGGCGTCCTTCTCCTAAGGGCACCCAAATCGGCATAATCGGAAGCTGATTTTGGGTGTCCTCAACTGCTTTCCATCGCAGGGACGACCAAAGTTCAAGGGGGCGTGTTGGCAGTGTACCGAAGGCAGGAAGGGCATGGTTAAGAGATGGGCGTCCTCAACCAATAATGGAGAAAAGAAGGGCGTCCCTGATGAACATTTGGCCGACTTTACTTGGTCCCTTTTTGTTCACGACCAAGCCTCGAAAAGTTGCCCGAACTGACCAGATGACCACCGGAGGGAATCGGGGATAACCTCCCCTTACTCCCCCAGTGGTCACCAACCCCCCCTCCCACCCAAAAAAACAAATTAAAAAACATTTTTTCCAGCCTCTATGCAAGCCTCAAATGTCATACCCAGCTCCCTGACAACAGTATACAGGTCCCTGGAGCAGGTTTTAGTGGGTACTGCAGTGCACTTCAGGCAGGCTGACCCAGGCCCATCCCCCCCTACCTGTTACACTTGTGTGGTAAATGGGAGCCCTCCAAAACCCACCCGAACCCACTGTACCCATATCTAGGTGCCCCCCGTTACCCTTTAAGGTCTATGGTAGTGTTGTACAGTTGTGGGGTAGTGGGTTTTGGGGGGCTCAGAAGCCAAGGTAAGGGAGCTATGCACCTGGGATCAATTTGTGAAGTCCACTGCAGTGCCCCCTAGGGTGCCCAGTGGGTGTCCTGGCATGTGAGAGGGGACCAGTGAACTACGAATGCTGGCTCCTCCCATGACCAAATGGCTTGGAGTTTGGTCATTTTGAGATGGGCGTTCTCGTTTCCATTATCAGTGAAAACCGAGGTCGCCCATCTCTAAGGTTGACCTAAATGTCAAGATGGTCTACCTAAATGTTGAGATTTGGACATCCCCTACCGTATTATCGAAATGAAAGATGGACGCCCATCTTGTTTCGATAATATGGGATGCCCCGCCCCTTCACCGGGACGTCTTTAGAGATGGGCGCCCTTAAAGATGGGCGCCCAGTTCGATTATGCCCCTATATGTCACTCTACCCCAGTGGAGGAACTAAGCATTTCACATGTTAGAAAAACTGTTGGAAAGGAACTACAGAATAGTTTATAGGACAGTCAAGCATTCATGCACAGTAAAGAGCAGAAAGGAGAGGGGAGTGGGACAAGATAGATAGATAGAGAAAGAGCAGGGATAAAAGGGATTAGCAAGGACAGCAATCCTGGAGCTCTGCTAATGGTAGCTTTGGAAGGCCATCTTGAAAAGTCAAGTTTTAATGGCCAGCTTATAAAGGGGAAGGGATGTTCTCCTATGAATCTGCAGGGTAAGTGAGTTCCAAAGGTTTGGAGCAGCAAAGTAAAAAGTGTCTAGTGTGTTCATGTTGGGCATGTCATGGTCCAGGTAAGACTAGGTGGTGGTCATTCAGTGAACAGAGGGAGCGAAAGGGACTGTAGATAATGGTGAGAGAGATAAAAGGGGCTTGAGGGTCAGTGTAAAAGAATAGGAGGATATCATCGGCATATATGTAGGTAGAAATAGCAAAGGTCGGGATAAGAGTGGCCAGGGGGCTAAGAAAAAGGTTAAACAACAAAGCAGAGAAGATAGATACCTGGGGAACCCCACAGTGAAGAGCTTGGGGGAGGAATCTGAGGAAATGGTGACAACTTTGAAGGACTGATTTGATAAGAAAGACGTGAACCAGGGTTTTACTGCTCTAACATCCACCACCCATTAGAACCAGTAGATCAGAAACAAAACTTGCCCTATCTGCTCAATGTGGGTAGGGTAAGGAAATTCAGAGGTGTAGCTGGCTTTAAGGGCTATTGTGTCAACTGATATCACCCATTAACTGTCACAATTACCGAAAGTACAGCTGTACTTACTGCCATCTACAGAGGAGGTATTAAGTGCAACTACACTACTGGCACAAAGGGTTAAGGTTCGCCATCCCCCATTGCATTCCTCCCAACACCCACAATCTGATTTCTCAATCCTTTCACCCCTGATTGTACCCCTGACCTCGTAAACATACCCACAATCCAATTCCTCCTTCGAATTCCCCCAAACCCACCCAATTGTTTTTTGCAAATATGTTCTTTCCTTAACCCAAACCCCACACACATGGTGTCAAAGAAGCCTCACCCTCACTTGGCCCCCTACCACTAGAGGACTTACCCTGTTAGTCTACTTGGTTAGAATGGAAGATATACCCCTTTGTTTCAGCCCTGGAAACAAAATGACAGCCATGACCTCTAAAGGTAGTCTCATGGTACTGTCACTAAAGGTTGTGGCAGCTATTTTGTTTCCTAGAACCAGACAGGATGATTGCAGAAGGAACTGTTCTCACTCTGACCCACTAGACTATTAGGAATCATCTCCAGGTAAGTCCTGTGGTGATAAGGGGACAGGTGAGGGGTATGGAATTGTTTCTTGGACACCTATGGGTGGTCTTTGGTTTAGTGAGGAAGCTTATTGACAGGGGTTGGGAGGATAAGAGGGGGGATCTGATTGGGGCTATGCTTAGGGGAGCAGAGGTGTAACTGAGGTTATATCTTGGGGGTGTGGGGTCATAAAATCATATTGGGGTATCTAAGAGAATATGATATTGGGGTAGATTGAATCAGCATGTTGGGAGGGGAGAATCATATGTGTAAGCAATATGATTGAGAGAGCGCTGCAGCAACAGATCTGTGCTCTTTATTTATTTATTTATTTATTCTCTGGCCCATACTTTATTAATCAAGTTACACTGGCTCCTCATCAAAATGAGAATCACCTTCAAATTATGTGCCTTTGTATTTCAAATCTTAAATTGCACAGCTCCAGACTATATGGTATCATTAATAAACTTACCTCAAAGAAATGCTAAATATGAGGTGAGAGGCTACCTCAGACTACATCTCCCAAACTGCAAAAAATTAATCTACAAAACAGTTCACTCTGCAGACTTTGCATACCTAGAAAACAGTTGGTGGAACTCCTTACCACCCAAAATAAGAAGCATACAGCAATACACCAAATTCTGCAAATTCTTAAATCATTCCTCTTCAAGCAAACCCTTACAAAGAATAACCATAACTCAAGCAACCAATTCTCCCCTGAATTGGCTATTTCTTTATTTACCATAGCCTTCTCACTTTTTCATGTACAATTTCTCATTCATAATAGATTTTTCAACTGTTGAATACCAATAGCTTTCCTAGTATGTGTACGATATTGTATTGTATAATTGAGTTTCTTACAAATAGATTACTCTCTTATGCCTTAGTCTCTATTATGTATCCCAAATTTGTATACACAATTTTTGGTGACTTTTATAGAATTAGGGGGTAAGTGTGTAATTATGTAAAAATGTGGAAATATGTCAAACTCCCTTATTCACCATGAAGATAACTTTTAGAAAGGATTTGTTTTCATCTTGTAAAATTTCTTCGCATATAAAAGTATATGCAATAATAATTTTATTTGACTCAGGTGTAAAACTGTTAAAGGGTAGGTTTTAAAGAACAAAAACACAAAGAGCTTTCAAGAGAGGGAGGATTAACCTCAATTTTTATTGAACAGACCCAACATGGTCTGTGTTTGGCAAAATTGCCTGCGTTGGGGGTCTTGAAACCAGATCACAAAACGCATAAAATTGCAGTGAAACACTGCTCAATCTGAAGACACTAACAGACATGGGAAGTTACCACAACTACAACTTGATTCTTAATATACCAATATAACTGCATTGATGCTCAACCGGGAACCAGCAGAGTAATGTTTGGGGTGGTTTTGGGCAGGGTATGAGTATAGTCATATGAAAGTCTGTGGCATCTTTTAGCTGCAAATTCTTCAGCTTTTATTTCGACTTACCTACCAGAAACACATCCAAATCAACGCGAACATATCTAAACCTACGTTACCCAAGCTGTAAAGGACTTAAATACAAATCTATCTACGCATCCAGCTTTTCCTACATAAGAACACAACTGTGGAACACATTACCAAAAGCCTTGAAAACGACCTACGACCACCTAAACTTCCGGAAAATACTGAAAACCACACTGTTGATCATGGAATCCGACTACACATCCTTGATTACTTCGGCATCGGAGGCAATGTTCTCAACTGGTTTAAAAGGATTCCTAACCACATGCTCATATCAGTGTGACATCAAAGTTGATCACATCAACTGCATGGACACCTGAATGTGGAGTTCCACAAGGATCCCCCCTTTCACCGACTATATTCAACCTAATGATGACACCTCTTGCCAAACTACTATCCAACCAAAACCTCAATCCTTACATTTATGCTGATGATGTACGATCTACATCCCGTTCAACCAAGACCTAAAAGAAATTTCCAACGACATCAACCAAAGCCTACACATCTGCACTCCTGGGCAGATGCCTTTCAGTTAAAACTCAACGCAGAAAAAACCCAATGCCTAGTACTTACCTCTCAACACAATACGAGCAAATTCACCACCATCACACACCAAAATTAAACGTACCCATCTCGGAAACCTTGAAAATTCTCGGAGTTACCATTGACCTACACCTAACGATTGAGAACCACGTGAAAAAACACAACCAAAAAGATGTTCCAATCAATATGGAAATTGAAAAGAGTTCGACCAGTCTTCCCGAGGACAGTCTTCCGCAATCTGGTACAATCATTAGTACTCAGCCATCTAGATTACTGCAACTCGCTTTACGCTGGCTGCAAAGAGAAAATACTCAAAAAACGCCAAACAGCCCACGGCAGCCAGACTCATATTTGGAAAACCAAAATACGAGAGTGCAAAACCCCTACGAGAGAAGCTACACTAGCTCCCAATCAAAGAACGGATCACATTCAAAGTATGCACCCTAGTACATAAGATCATCCATGGCGACGCTCCAGCCTATATGTCAGACCTAATAGACCTACCATCCAGGAATGCTAAAAAATCCTCTCGCACATTCCTCAATCTCCATTTCCCCAGTTGTAAAGGCTAAAGTACAAACTAATGCACGCATCAACCTTTTCTTATATGAGTGCACAACTCTGGAACGAACTGCCATGCAATCTGAAAGCGGTTTACAAACTGACCAATTTCCGGAAACTGCTAAAGACCCATCTCTTCAACAAGACCTATCACAAAGACCAAGACATCTGAATTTCTCACATATACCATGACTGTAATATACTACCTTCTGTTTTTTTTCTTTTTTCTACTACTATGTATTACATCACCATGCAACCCAATTCCTTCTGTAACACCAAATGTCTACTCTCCTCTCATTTCCACTACCCATGACTTATTGTAAGCCACATTGAGCCTGCAAAGAGGTGGGAAAATGTGGGATACAAATGCAATAAATAAATAAATAAATAAAAAGGCATACCCTACTGACCCAACTTAAATGCCTGATCTTAGCTACACAAGAAAACTAAAGCACATAATGAACATAACACAACTCTTCCGCTCTACTACATGAACCTTATCCTACCACAACATCAATTGTATTTGTTCGCACTGGAGTCTGTTAACGACTCTCCGGTACCATGTAAGCCACATTGAGCCTACAAATAGGTGGTAAATATGGATACAAATGTAACAAATAAAAAAATAAATAAATACAAAATGTTTTTGCTGCAGTTTTATAAAGACACATAGATGCTTGCCATCTCAGCCTAAGCAAATAAAGTTACCCTCTGCAGATGCAATTTTACAAGCCATGTTTATACATAAAACATTGATTTCCGTGCTTAAATGGGTTGTTAGAAAATTAGGTCATGCCTAAAAGTACATGTGGTACAAGCTAGCACATATTTATAAGGAGGCATCCTCAGGGGTGGAATTTGGATGGAGAGTAGGAGTGTGAACCCAAAAAATACATAGTAACATAGTAGATGACGGCAGAAAAAGACCTGCACAGTCCATCCAGTCTGCCCAAGAAGATAAATTCATATGTGCTACTTTTTATTTGTACTGTCCTCTTCAGTGCACAGACCGTATAAGTCTGGCCAGCCCTATCCCCGCCTCCCAACTACCAATCCCGCCTCCCACCACCAGCTCTGGCACAGACCATATAAGTCTGCCCAGCACTAGCCCCGCCTCCCAACTACCAATCCCGCCTCCCACCACCAGCTCTGGCACAGACCATATAAGTCTGCCCAGCACTAGCCCCGCCTCCCAACCACCAGCTCTGCCACCCATTCTAGGTTAAGCTCCTGAGGATCCCTTCCTTCTGCACAGGATTCCTTTATGTTTATCCCACACATGTTTGAATTCCGTTACCGTTTTCATCTCCACTACCTCCCGCGGGAGGGCATTCTAAGCATCCACCACCCTCTCCGTGAAAAAATACTTCCTGACATTCTTCTTGAGTCTGCCCCCCCTTCAATCTCATTTCATGCCCTCTCGTTCTACCGGATTAATACCTTTCAAATATTTGAACGTCTGTTTCTTCTTTCTTACAGTTCAGGTCTGCAAGTCTCTCCTCATACGTCTTGTAACGCAAATCCCATACCATCCTCGTAGCTTTCTTTGCACCGCTTCAATTCTTTTTACATCCTTAGCAAGATACGGCCTCCAAAACTGAACACAATACTCCAGGTGGGGGCCTCACCAGTGACTTGTACAGGGGCATCAACACCTCGTTTTCTTCTGCTGGTCACACCTCTCTCTATATAGCCTAGTAACCTTCTAGCTACGGCCACCGCCTTGTCACACTGTTTCATCGCCTTCAGATCCTCAGATACTATCACCCCAAGATCCCTCTCCCCATCCTTACCTAGCAGACTCTCACTGCCTAACACATACGCCTCTCTTGGATTTCTACTCCCTAAGTGCAATCACTTTGCATTTCTTCGCATTGAATTTTAATTGCCAAACCTTAGACCATTCTTCTAGCTTTTTCAGATCCTTTTTTCATGTTTTCCACTCCCTCCGTGGTGTCCCACTGTGTTACAAATCTTAGTATCATCCGCAAATAGGCAAACTTTACCTTCTAACCCTTCGGCAATGTCACTCACAAATATATTGAACAGAATCGGCCCCAGCACCAATCCCTGAGGCATTCCACTACTCACCTTTCCCTCCTCCGAGCGAACTCCATTCACCACCACCCTCTGTTTGTCTGTCCGTCAACCAGTCCTATCCAGTTCACCACTTTGGGTCCTATCTTCAGCCCATCCAGTTTATTTAAGAGCCTCCCGTGGGGAACCGTGTCAAAAGCCTTGCTGAAATCTAAGTAGATTACGTCTATAGCACGTCCACGGTTCAATTCTCTGGTCACCCAATGTTCATGTTCTGTCATTTCTCTATCATTATTGGGAATGCTTTGGTTTTTCTGGGCACTTCTTTTTCATTATGAGAGCTATGTTATCTGAATGTGTACCCTCTAGCTGGATGGAGGAAAAATGAGGTACTAGATTGAAATATGAGATGATTTGGGAGTCCCGGTGATGAGAGAACACATTCGTTTTGCAAAAAGTGCACAATTTTTCTGAAGGGTGAACATTATTTGCATAGAGGACATGCTCTTTCTGAAAGAGTGTGCAGTCTTTCCTGATAGTGCACACATGCATGATGGTTTGCAGATATGTACACCATTGTGTAAAAATGAACACTCTTTGGAAAGTGTGTACCTTCTTTGGAAATAGTGCACACTCTTCAGCAGTGGTGTGCTGGTAGATTTTTAACAACAGGCTCTCTCCCCGGTCCACCTTGGCTCCCCCTGTCCACCACTGTGCCCCCCCCCCCCGTCCACCTCTGCGCCCCAAAATTGCAGAGCTGGCTATAGCCGGGGGGGGGGGGGGGGCAATGCATTACTCTCTCCAGGAAAAAAAATTAAATGATCCCAGGTTCCAATCTAATTCATGTTTAATAGTAACATAGTAACATAGTAGATGACGACAGAAAAAGACCTGCACGGTACACCCAGTCTGCCCAACAAGATAAACTCACATATGTCATTTTTTGTGTATACCTTACCTTGATTTGTACCTGTTTTCAGGGCACAGACCATAAGTCTGCCATGCACTATCCCTACCTCCCAACTACCCGCCCTGCCTCCCACCACCTACTAAGCTTCTGGATAAAATGCCATAAATAATAAATATAAACTTTTAACGTTCAGTACCTGATTCTCAAAGTGGACATATTCCAAACACTATAATGAAAATACATTTTTTTTCTACCTTTGTTGTCTGGTGACTTTGTTTCTCTGATCATGCTGGCCCAGTATCTGATTCTGCTACTCTCTATCTGTTCCCTTGACTCCGTTTCCAGGGCTTCCATTCCATTTATTTAATTTCCTTTCTTCTTCATTTCTGGTCCTCCACAGACTTGACTGTACAGTGGATCCAGCTTCTGCCTATTTTCTCCATCCATGTGCAGTTTCTCTCCTCACTTTTTTCCCTCATCTAATCTCCTTCCTCTATTCCCTCCATGTCCAGCATTTCTTCTCTCTCCCTTCCCACCCCTCCATCCATGTCCAGAATTTCTCTTGCCCTCCCCTCCATCCATGTCCTGAAACTCTCCTCTCTCCCCTGCCCCCCTCTATCCATCCATACCCAGCAATTCTCTTTCTCCCCTGCCCACTACCCATCCATGCCCAGCAATTCTCTTCTCTCCCCTGCCCCCCTCTATCCATTCATGCCCAGCAATCTCTTCTCTCCCCTGCCCTCCATGCCCAGCAATTGTCTTCTCTCCCTGCCCCCTCTACCCATCCATGCCCAGCAATTCTCCTCCCTCCCCTCCCGCTCCCATCCATGTCCAACGATTTTCCGTTGCCCCCATTCTCCCCTCCCGCTCCCATCCATGTCCAGCGATTCTCCTCCTGCCCCTGCCCTCCCCTCCCGCTCACAAACATGTCCAGCGTTATCCTTCACTCCCACCCCCCCTCCCCCCGCTCCCATCCATCTTTTTATTACTTCCGTTGAAGTGCCGCGTTAAGCCCTGCTGCCCGTCTCTAGCCTTCCCTGTTTGCTTCTGATGAGTTTGTGCCCTTAGTCCCGCCTTCTGACTTCATATGTCATACGTCAGAAGGCGGGACTAAGGGCACAAACTCATCAGAAGCAAACAGGGAAGGCTAGAGCAGTGGCGTAGCCAGAAATCAATTTTTGGGTGGGCCAACAGGTTGGATGGGTGGGCACTAGACAGTGATTTGCTGGTAAATGTTTAACAACAGGCTCTCTCCGGTCCACCTCTGCGCCCCCCCCACTCAAAATTGCAGAGCTGGCTATAGCCGGGGAGAGAGCCTGGTGGGGGGGGGGGGGGAGGCAATGCATTACTCTCTCCAGGGAAAAAAAAAATTAAATGATCCCAGGTTCCAATCTAATTCATGTTTAATGTGGGATAATATGCCATAAATAAATATAAACTTTTAATGTTGAGCACCTGATTCTCAAAGTGGACATATTCCAAACACTATAATGAAAATAAAATGATTTTTTTCTACCTTTGTTGTCTGGTGACTGTTTTTCTGATCATGGCCCAGTATCCGATTCTGCTGCTATCTGTCCTCTTAACTCCGTTTCCAGGGCTTCCTTTCCATTTATTTCTTTACTTTCCTCTTCTTCTTCATTTCTTGCTCTACATCCGTAAGTAAAAGCTGGGTCCTCTGCAGACTTGACTGTCCAGTGGATCCAGCTTCTGCCTATTTTCTCCATCCACGTGCTGTTTTTCTCCTCTCTTCCTTTTCCCTCATATATCCTTCCTCTCTCTTCCCTCCCCTCCATCCATGTCAGTATTTCTTCTCTCTCCCTTTCCCTCCATCCATTTGCATCTCCTTCCTCTGTCTTCCCTCCCCTCCATCCATGTCCAGAATTTTCTTCTTCTTTCTCCCCTTCATCCATGTGCATCTCCTTCCTGTCTTCCCTTCCTTTCCTTTCCCTCCATCCATGTCCAACAACTCTCTCCTGCCCTCCCCTCCATCCACCCATGTCCAGCAACCATCCTCTCTCCACTGCCCTTCCTTCCATCCATGTCCAGCAACTCTCTTCTACCCTCCCCTCCATCCACCCATGTCCAGCAACCATCCTCTCTCCACTGCCCTTCCTTCCATCCATGTCCAGCAACTCTCTTCTACCCTCCCCTCCATCCACCTATGTCCAACAACTCTCCTCTCCCCTGCCCTCCCCTCTATCCACCCATGTCCAGCAACTCCCCTGCCCTCATCTATCCATCCATATCCAGCAATTCTCTCCCCTGCCCTCCCCTCCATGTCCAGCAAATATCCAGCAATTCTCTCCCCTGCCCTCCCCTCCATGTCCAGCAATTTCTCCTCTCTCCCTGGTCCTTGTCCTCCCATCCATGTCCATCGATGCTCCTCTCTCCCCTTTGACCACCTCCCTCTCATTCCCTCTCCAGCACTCCCATTCCCCCCTCTGTCTCTTTACCCAGTCTCCTAAATTCCTCCCCCATCTTTCACCCACTTCATTAGTCCCCCATTCCCCATACTCTGTACTTACCACCCCTCCCAGTCCCATCCTTCCCTCTGCTCACCACCCTCTGCTGAATAAAGAAGACAACGTGGATGCAGACAGCACAGCAGCTCACTGGTTTGCTTGCTGTGCTTTAAGTGAATGGCGACGGCTGCGCAGGGGAGTAGAAACAGATTTTTAAAAAATGGCTTCCTTCTGGAGTTGCAGCGGCGAACTGGCGGGCGGCGGCACTAAAAGCATAAAGCAGCGAAGCTCTTCGAGTCCATCCTTCGCTTTCCGTTTCCTGCCCTCTCAGCGTCCTGCCTTCCTTTGATGTCATTTCCTTTCAGGCGGGCGGGACGCTGAGAGGACAGGAAACGGAAAGCAAAGGACGGACTCGAAGAGCTTCGCTGCTTTATGCTTTTAGTGCCGCCGCCCGCCAGTTCGCCGCTGCTGCAAGTCTGGAGAGATCAGCTGGGTGGGCCTGAGCTGAAATTGGGTGGGCCTGGGCCACCCAGGCCCACCCGTAGCTACGCCCCTGGGCTACAGATGGGCAGCAGGGCTTTAAATAACGCGATGCTTCAACGGAGGTAATAAAAAAAGATGGATGGGAGCGGGAGGGGAGGGTGGGGGCGAAGGACAATCGCTGGACATGTTTGGGAGTGGAAGGGGAGGTAAGCATGGCCTGTGATGGCGCCCTCCTGCCATGCTTACCTCATGTAATGGAGCCGGCTCACCCCAAAGAACAACCGGCTCGCAAGAGCTGTCAAAATTTAACAAGCGGCTCTTGCGAGCCGGAGCAAGCCGGCTCCAGCACACCACTGCTCTTCAGGAAAAGTGCATATTCTTTAACAAAAGTCAGCATTCTTTTGAAAGAGTGTGCACTATAGACAGCAAATAAAAAATACAAAATTTTGTGTGTGTGTGTGCGTCTGTTTTTTGGTTTGTGTCCATTTGTCAATGACGTGTTTGGATCATGCATTTGATATAACATCTTTCTGTAGTACAACCAAATTGGTTTACATATTATATACAGGTACTTTGTCTATAATGGGATCACATTTTTTTGTTGTTGTTCCTGAGACAATGGAGGTTTAAATGACTTGCCCAGGTTCACAAGGAGCCACAGTGGGCATCAAATCCACTTCCCCTGGTACTCAGCCCACTCCATTAACCATTAAGCTACTCCTCCCCTCCATTCATTAATATATTCTGTCTTTTGAAACAAACGCACATCCCTAGTGGAGAGTGGGTGCAGTCACAATTTATGTGTGTACTGTGCATTTAACATGTACATTTATACCTGCTCTCGAGCAGGTATTCTATCCATCCCTTCAGTCTGTTCACAATTTTTGTAGGATTTCTGCTAGTATTTTATAAAGACACATATATGATTTTTTATAAATAAGAAAAACACAAACACCTGGCTTCCCTGTTAATTACTCTCAACATGTACAAATATTGTCAAAGCATAAATACTATAATTTAGAAAACAGCATATGTCATGATCAGGCATGTATTGACTGAGCAATGCATCTAATTTAGTCAAATGATTGAGTAATTATTTTAAAAATAGAAACCTTTATTTGAAATGACAAGTTGCATTTTAATTATTACTTTATATCTTAAAATATCTCATCTAATAATTTGTACATTTTGCATAATCAAAACAGCTATTAAGCTACTTGACATCTTCAATAGTTTTCATTAGATCTATTATGGGATTTGCAAAAGAAATCAATATTCATACAAGCAAGAAACATGATAATTCAAGACATCCTTTTACAGATGGAATAGGAAATCTGACATTTTTTTTCCACATCTAGAATCTATATACAGTACACATGTTTATGTGGGGAGGATAGTGTTTCTCTGCCACTAAAGGGAGGGTGTGCATGCACACCTTATTCCAGAAATGCTCCCATGCTAGCGTAGAACAGATAGACAATTGGGAGAGTGTGGATAAACACAGTAATATACATTAGAAACCTACTATCAACAGCCTTTGCTCCCCTGACACCACTCTAGACAACAGAGATTAGTGGGATGCAGATGAGTGCTTCAGTGCACAGGTGCACCCCACCAGAAATATCTAACCATTAATGGAGGCATCTTGGTGTTTTCTCAGCAGTGATCCCCTGATAGTACATTTGGTAGTCATGGGGAATGGGCAATATAGGTATACTAAGGTGCATAAGAAGTAGTATCTCCGGCAAACACAGCAATGAAATACACTGCACAAGCAAGTGGTAAGTATGCACATACCCTACAAACAGTACACTTTGACCTATTACAACCACACCACCTTCCTTGATCTCTTTGGCCTACTGCTCCTAACACTACGGCTGGTAGCTGAACAAGCCATACCACAACGCATCCAACCAGCCAGTGGGAGAGGAGAAGATTTCCACCTTAACTTCTAAAAGGCAAACTATGTAAAATTGTCATGGCAATAAAATTATCTGAATGTGTACCCTCTAGCTGGATGGAGGGAAAATGAGGTACTGGGTTGAAATATGAGAAGATTTGGGAGTCCAGGTGAGAAGTGAGAAGTTTTATGTTCAGGTTATGAATAAGAAACAGAGATCTGAGGCTGGAGACAGCAGAAGAGAGACACAGAAGAGGACTGAAGCTGTGAAAGGGGAATGATGGGAAGGGGAGGTTGAGGGAACAGGAGTAAGAAGAGAGATCTGTCAGGAATTTATGCAATAGGTGGGCTGTGGAAGACAGAAAAGATGAAAAGGGGAGAAGGGTAAGGTAGATGGAGAAGAATGGGCAGTACAGAGGTTCTCTTTACTACAAATTCTGTGAAGGTGCCATGTAGCTTTTCATAATGCTGAGAGTTCAGAACCTAGGGCTGGGAAGATCCCCAAAACTAGCTGTTATAGAGCTTCTCTTTACCTGTTCTCAGTGATCGGTATAGAGCCAACATTGGATTTCCAAGGCAGAGACAAATAGCTTTTGAATTTTATATCCACCCTCAGCAAATAGGTCTCACCGCAGTAAGTTCACAGTTGCCTGTTGCTGGATGAGCTATGCCTTCACCTCCAAGTTGTTATGACTTTGAACTTCCCTGTATGTTTATGTTTATTAAGACTTAATAAATGCCAGGGCAGAGTAGAGTGGTTTATATGAAAATTACAAAATATATAAATAGGACAATGGAAAAGAATGCCATACAAATAATAGAAAAATATATTCATTCGTGCTTAAAAAAAAATAAGGCTGGGTTGGTAGAACATCAAAGACAAAAATCCCATGCTGGCTGATCCATCACCCCGTGTCCCCAAAAGCCTGTTTAAAGAGAAAAGTTTTAAAATTAACTTAAAGAAAGGTCGCTGCGTAGGTAAATAGGGAGTGAATTCCAGGTAAGGATAAGGCATGTCTTCATGGCCAAGGAGACACTGAGGACCCCTTTTACCAAGCTACGGCAAAAGGGGGTCGGCGCTGGCATCGGTGTGTGTTTTACACACATGCTGAGGCCTCCTTTTACCACAGCTGGTAAAAGGGAAATCTTGCCTTCCTGCAGCAAATGGCCATGTTGCAAGTAAAGCACTTGTCATGCGGCCATTTCGGGAGGGGGGGCCCTTACCCCACCCACTGAGGTGGTGGTAAGGGCTCCCACATTAACCCACATTAACACAGCACTGCCGAGTTACCGCTGGGTACACTCAGTTGCTACAAAAATAAATACATTTTTATAGCGCTGGAAATGGCATGCTAGGGGTGGGAAGTACCGCCTGGCTGCTGTGGTAGCCGGTGGTACTTCCTATATAGCTTACCGCTGCTTAGTAAAAGGATCCCTGAGTATTTGTCCAAAATGGGCAATCTCCTCTTTCCTGAGCCAAGCTGGCAGCACCTGAGGACCAGAACCTCCCTCCTGAATTTTCCTATGTTTTTGGTACCTACATAGCAAGCTCCTCCCAGCACTGTTTAAAATTTTATCTAGGTGACACATGAGGTTTGCTACCTTTGCAGCAGGCAGGCAAGTAACCAAGCAATCCTCTCATTCAACAACCACCCAGGTATCTATATGCCTAATGATCGAATCTCCAACTACAATGGCTTTACTAACCCTTCCCTCCTGGGCAGAAGTGCCTGGAGACATTTCCTCACTGCGAGAGGATATTGCATCCCCTTGAAAGCAGGTCCCAACTAAAGGATCACTTCCTGCCTTTCCAAAGTGATGCTTTCCCTTCAGGAGACCTTTCTCCCCATGGCAGCATAGAGGCTGCCAAACTGAAAGTGGGACTTCTTTACTGTGTCCCTGTAGGCCTCCTCTATAAACCTCTCTGTCAATTCCTCCAAATCTGCTATTCTAGCATCCAGAAATAGGACTCATTCCCATTGTTTTGTTCTCTTCTCTGTCTGTTGGTAGAGGAGCAAAACCACTCATTCTGGACTGGTCTGGTCTGGTAGATGATCAGAAAGATTATTTATAAATATAATAATTAAGCTTGAGGAGGATTTATTTGCACTTAGTGATCTTAGAGGGATTTTTTTATTTGCCTCATGATTTTCAAGGTAACAAGAGAACTGGAAAACATAGATGTTTTAGTTTATGGTCCACAATTATGACTTTTGGAGATTTGGAGAATGAATCTATTTATTTAGAGGCCCTTTTACTGAGTTGCATGTGGGTTCCCGTATGATGAGGCCACTTTTTAACGTGGGGGTAAAATGGACAATTTTTGTACATTGGCAACAATGGCTATGGCTAATTTTTCCATTAGCGCATGAGCCCTTTACTACATTTATTTTCTAGGTGGTAAGGACTCACATGCTAATCAAGTGCTAATGGACTAGTGCACGATAATGCCCACGTGCTAACCTATTAGCACTGAACATTCCCGCTCTTCTCTCCAAAACAGTGCTAAAAACATATTTTTTAGTGTGTGGAATTTTTAGCGTGCATTACTGCTTACCCCAGCTTAGTAAAAGTGTCCCTTGGTTAGTTAGTTAGTAAGTTATTAGGATTTATTTATCGCCTTTTTGAAGAAATTCACTGAAGGTGGTGTGCAAAGTTAGATAATAAATATGTCTTAGATTGAAACCCTTGCAGGGACAGGGGAATACCTATTGTACCTAAATCTAACTCACATTGAGGTACTATTGAAAAAGGTGTGAGCTAAATCCAGAGTTTTCTCATTGGTTGCTATGTGTATTGCCAAGTAACATATGTTGCCATTGGCAGGGCCAGAGTAAGCCACTGGCAAACTTTGCTCAGGATTTAGGAAGTTAGTAATTCCAACTGTATGTATTTTTTTCAGAAGGCAGAAGTTTATATTATTGTCTAGAAGGTAGTAGGATGGGTAATACATATGTGTGGATAGGTGTCTGAGTTTAAAACCTGCCTACAAGAGACATACTGTATTTTTCGGACTATAAGACGCACCGGACCATAAGACGCACCTGGGTTTTAGAGGAGGGAAAAAGGAAAAATTTTTTTTTTCCTTTTTCCCTCCTCTAAAACCTAGGTGCTCCGGTGTGTCTTGTCCGAATCCCTCCCTCATCCCTCCCTCCGAGTTCGGGATCGCCCTCCCCCGGCCCTGTCACCACTTCTCCCTACTCACGTCACGCGATCTTCCCTGGTGGTCTAGTGACGTCGGGGCAGGAAAGAGCCCCTTCTTTCCTGCCCAGCGCGCTGCTCTCCATCCTCCTGTATGCAGACTGACGGTCTCGGCGAGATTCAAAATGGCCGCCGAGAATTGAAGTCTCGGTGGCCATTTTGAATCTCGCCGAGACCGTCAGGCTGCATACAGGAGGATGGAGAGCAGCGCGCTGGGCAGGAAAGAGGGGGCTCTTTCCTGCCCCGATGTCACTAGACCACCAGGGAAGATCGCGTGACGTGAGTAGGGAGAAGTGGTGACAGGGCCGGGGGGAGGGCGATCCCGAACTCGGAGGGCGGGCGGCGAGCCAGCCAGCCAGCCAAATCTACCTTCGGACTATAAGACGCACCCCCCCATTTTCCTCCCAAATTTTTGGGGAAAAAAAGTGCGTCTTATAGTCCGAAAAATACGGTATTTTCAAAGCTCTTAGCCTTCCAAAGTTCCATAGGCATCTGCTCTGGACACCATCTTGTCTCGAGTCAAAAAAAGTATTTAATCAGTGACTTATATACAGGTGCCATAGTTTGAGCTGCTTTCCTTTAGCATTTAAAAAGCATAGAAATTGGTTAAATTTAAAGAAAACATTAATGAAGAGAAAACAGAAAAGAATTAGAGGTTCCTAGTAGATTCTGAGAAAAACTGTTAACCAGTAGAGATTAGGTCCAACTAGGGTAAAAGAAAATATAGAACTGGAAGAAAAATTAAGCATACGTTACAAGAGAAAAAGATAAAAGGAAGAAAAATCCTCAAGGACATAATATCTTAAAGATTAAAGCTTAAACTATGTTTTTGGTTGACAGAAAGGGTTTAATGTGAAAAATATTAATTAGTTGGAAATGATAATGTGCTACTAGAGTTCAATCCTTATTTAAATTTCCATGAAGTAACTTGAAATGCACTCCATTTGAGCTTCAAATGCAAAAGCATTTGAAATTCAAATGGAATGCATGTCAAACTGATTTTGAAAGTAATGAAAAGAGGACAGTACATTAGTCTATTGATGAAAACAGTCAAGGTGGGATAAATCAAAGGTGACATTAGTTTGTGAATAAAAAGAGACGCATGCGTGCAAAAAAATGTAGGCACAGTCAAGACAAGATGATGGAGAAGAGGTAGAGGGGGGGTTATATATAAAAAGAAAAAGGAGCTTGGCTTTGTAGATATTACTAAGCTTCATATTTAGTTTTAGTGCTATGTCAAAAAGGATCCCTAACATTTAAAATACTCAATGAAACCATTTACATGCTTGGGAGCATATTGAGATGAATGGCTAATAGGAAAAAGGAGGTGAAGAGACCACATTTAGGGGCCCTTTTACAAAGGTGCACTGAAAAATAGCCTGGTGTGTAGACTCGTGCTTTGGGTGTGCGTAGAATCATTTTTCAGCGCACCTGTAAAAATGCCTTTTTAAAATTTTTGCCATAAACAGACGTGCAGAAAGAAAAGAAACCATGGCTGCATTGTGCTGCAGGGGCATAGCAGGTTGTATCTTGCACAGTGCTTTTTTATTGGTAGGTTACATATAGGTGGAATCTGGGTAGAGTGTGGCCAGAACTACTACTACTACTATTTAGCATTTCTATAGCGCTACAAAGTGTACGCAGCGCTGCACAAACATAGAAGAAAGACAGTCCCTGCTCAAAGAGCTTACAATCTAGTAGACAAAAATAAAGCAAACAAATCAATTAATGTGTAGAGGAAAGAGGAGAGGAGGGTAGTTGGAGGTGAGTGGATACAAGTGGTTATGAGTCAAAAGCAATTTTAAAGAGGTGGGCTTTCAATCTAGATTTAAAGATGGTCAAGGATGACTAATGCATGTATCTCTGACTTTTAGGCACACACACATACCAACGCTATGTCTGGCCAAGAGTTTGTGCCTTAACCAAAAATAAAAGGAAAATAGTGCCCCATAAAATCGATTTGTCAATTTAAAAAATCAGCCTTGGTTGTGTGATATACCTTTGCCTTTGCATCCTTGCTTTGTGTGCGATTTTGGACTTCTCTGTATGGAACATTCATCTGTGTGTGTGTGTGTGTTTGTTTCTGAATATTAAATGAATGGGGAGGTATATTCCAAGACAGAAAGAGGGGTTGATGGACTGTGGTTGCCTGTGGTAACCATAACTTTGTTTTTGCAGCATAACAGATAACAACTGTCAGCTGTTAATACTAATTTCACACCAACCATTACTATTATATGATATATTCAACCTTGGAGACTTACTAGACTGTAAACAAAGCATTTGTGAAATAATTGCCGTGTTACCATCTTGTGGAAAGGGCAAGTCATACTCTTTGAAATAATACACAGAAAGCTATTCACAGAATTTGGAGGGCCAAGTTTCTTCTTCTTCTGGAAAAGTAAAGGGCAAACTAGTTTATTGCAACTGTGCTAGCTGTAGACAGATTGTATTAAGCTACCACACAGTTGCTAATGCTTTTCCTGATTGAGTTTAAGTCAGAGGTGAATATTTTTTCACTTGCTGTTTTCCTTTGTGCACTTAACTGGATGGATTTATGTAGACAAGGCTAGAATGGGATAGTCTTTTCAAAGGTTAGAATTCACAAGGGGCAGCAGACCACTGAAAGCCAATAACATTTCCTTTCAATCTGCCCCTAGTAGTTTTGCCTTTTTCAGAAGTCCATTTGCTTTTAGCAGCATTGCTTGTGTTCTCTAGTTAAAAGCCTTGAGGAGATGTACAAATATATTAGTAACTGAGAACATGCTGCCTGGTAGAGGGAGAAGCAGACGTTTGATTGTACAGTGTCTTTGAAGTAGGGCATTTACAAAATCGTTGTCTTACGGCTGTTTCTTTCACATTTATA
Source organism: Microcaecilia unicolor (assembly GCF_901765095.1). Lineage (NCBI taxonomy): Eukaryota > Metazoa > Chordata > Amphibia > Gymnophiona > Siphonopidae > Microcaecilia > Microcaecilia unicolor. Next base: position 10,258 of record NW_021963275.1, on the reverse strand, counting down.
AAGGGTTATTTAATAACAAAGTAACTCGGTCAATTGGACAACAAGACATTTATTTCTCACTTATTTTATAAAGACACATATGCATCTATTTGTCTTTATAAAATAGTAGCACAAATCTTGCATAAATGTTAGCACCTATGTTATTGACAAGCTAGAGAGAAGCAGCAAAACAAGCCAAACAGCAAATTAAAAGTTGCAGTCTCCAGAATTGTACACAATATTCTAAGGGGCCCTTTTACTAAGCTGTGTAGGCACCTCCGTGCGCCCAACACACATCAATTTTGAGTTACCGCCCGGCTACTGTGTGGCCCTTTTGGTAATTTCATTTTTGATGCGCATCCACTAGGCGCGCCAGAAAATATTTTTATTTTCTGGCGCATGGGCAGTAATCATCATTCTATGTGCGTAGACCATTACCACCTGGTTACCGTGTGAGACCTTACCACTAAGTCAATGGCTGGAGGTCAGGTCAAAGACCCAAAATGGACACATGGCAATTTTGATTTTGCCGTGCGTCCATTTTCAGCAAAAAGTTTAAAAAAGGCCTTTTCTACGGGCGCACTGAAAAATGGATTGGTATTACCTAAACTAAAAAAAGAAACTAAAAAAAATCCTACAGAAATAGAAAAATATCGCTAAAAGAAAATTATGCAAATTTGGAAGTGCCAGAAATTGACTTAAAAAAAACATACTATTGTACTATTAAAAAATCACTGGGCCATCAAATAAAAAAAAGAAAAAGAAATAAAAAAAATCACATCCAGCGACATCTATATGTGAGATGGACGTCACTGTGTGTCATTAAAAAACTACTTGGTAAAACTTGCTGCATATTGACTATAAAGAATGGTGCAGTATCTTAATATAGCAAATCTAAAAACCACACACTAACCTAGACAACTCAGATCTAAAATGCTTAAGTAAATAAACATCCCTCTATATTAGGAACTAAAACTATACTAAACCACTGAGTGATGCTGCAAAAGTAAAAGAAACATGCATTATAACTATGACAACTAGTGAAAGTGCCAAAAATAAAAATGAAAATAACCATATGAGTCCACGGGCAACAAAAAGTTTTAATATATGAGCAAGTTTACACAAGGTATAGATACTAAATAGAGATACTCTCACCAAGAAATGCAAACCCAGAAATAAGGAGCTACCTACTGCTACACCCACCCATATACAAAAACATAATCTATAAATGCATCTACACAGTGGGATTCATCTTTCTAGGATCTAAATGTGGAACTCCATCCCCAAGGCTATAAGAAGCATCACAAACTATCTTCAGATCAGAAAGGTCTTAAATGCCTACCTCTTCAAGAAATTCTATGAATAATCAAGACTACTAGCGATGTTCCAAAACCATTTAATAATAAAAACACAACCCACAACTGTATAACATTGAAGCACCAATGTATTTGCTAACAACAGTCTGAATGTAAGCCACATTGAACCAAAACCTATTTTGGATAATTGTGAGATACAAGATTGATTGAATGAATGAATAAATAAATAATTAAACATTGGTGCCATAAAAACACATATCAATCTGACTCCAACTGATATAAATACACAGATTAAAAAGCATATGTCAATCCAAAAAATATTTCTAGAGAGAGAGAGAGAGACCATTAATTCTTTATTATTAAATGGTGCTAAACCTTTTACTATATGCCAGTGCCATCTCAAAATCTTCACAATATGATGAGATACGTGTGAACGAAAGTATGCAGACAACCTTATTATTAGATTTTCTCTTAGCAGATTGCAACAAATCTGCTCTCGAACAAGTAGATGCTCTCTGGTATCCTTCATTAATACATCCTACTGGATATCCTTTTCAATAAAATGCTTCTTCATATCCATAGCCCATATCTATATGTACGGGAATCTGAGCATAGACGCTTCAAGCGTAAAAAACTGGCTGAACGAAAGATTGGTCTTAAGAGAGGCATTATGGCTACTTTGAAAAAATTAAGAAATGTATTAACATCTGTTGGCTTATGGTAAATATTATTATATTATTAGCATTTGTATAGTGCTACCAGACGCATGCAGCGCTGAACACCAGATACAAAGAGACAGTCCCTGCTCAAAAGAGCTTACAATCTAAATAATACAGACAAGACAGTTACGGGTGAGGGAAGTAATGGGTGTTGAAAATCTTCTTCCACCTATACTAATGTTAATATCTAAAAAAGAGCTACTCTTTCTTGGGACTAAAAATAGAGTTGTACAGATTTTAAATATCACCGTGGTCTCTATTGGCATCCAATGTGGTTTTGCCAGCAAGAGCAATGCACTATCAATACTTGACATTTGACAAGTATGACGTATTGCAGTTTTTGTAATGTTTGTAACCTTCACAATACTTATACCAGCCAGCATACATTATATTGCAATAATAATCCACATGTATCAAAATTAAAACCTGCACAATTATCTGGAATACTTCAGGTGTAAAATTAGAACATATTCTCCTGAGTCTCCATAGTACCTTAAATACTTTATCAATATTGTCTTTGCATGAGCTTCAAAAGTAAGATGGTTAACAAATATAATACCCAATATTTGAAGTTCCCCTTAAAACTGTTCCTCCATTGAACTGGCATCCCATTTTGTAAATTTCCCACACTGAGGTTTCTTGCAAATTATTATGCATATATTCACTTATTTACAGACCAGACCTGTATGGAGCACTGGTCTCATAACTGCAGGCAGAGCATTAAAGGGCCATTTTACTAAGCTGTGTAAGCATCTACGCACGCCCAACACACGCCAAAATGGAGTTACTGCATGGCTACCATGTGGCTCTTGCGGTAATTTCATTTTTGGCATGGGTCCAATATGTGCGGCTGAAAAAAGTTTTTATTTCTGCCACATGCATCGGACACACATCAAGTGGCATTTGGCGCATGTAAGTCATTACTGCCCAGTTACTGTGTGAGATTTTACCGGTAGGTCAATGGCTGGCAGTAAGGTCTCAGACATAGGTGCCCCGTATAAGAGGCTTGGGGAGGCTAAGCCTCCCCAGCCCAGCTCTGATCTTCCCCGCGGCCCTGCAGGACTCCTGACGAAATCTTCTGCTGCCGCCGCTTCTATTGAGCAGCGACAGCCAGGAACGACATCTACGCAACTGATCCGCTGCCGCCGCTTCTCTTGGAGCCAGCATAAGAAGAAAAAGAAGCGTGGGGCCGCAGCAGCGTTCAGACTTGTGCTGTCGGCTCTGCCGGTCTCTGCCCCGTGACGTCAATTTCCCGTTCCGGGGGCAGAGGACCGGCAGAGCCGACAGCGCATGTCTGAATGCTGCTGCGGCCCCGCGCTTCTTTTTCTTCTGTCAGCTAAAGAGGCCTGGGCCGGAGGGAGAGAAGAGAACGTGGCCACTGGCTGGAAACGGTAGGAGGGGAGAGAAGGAGAGCAGGGGAGAGCCAGGGGACATGGCCAGCGTAGTGGAGAGCCAGAGAGCAATAGGGAGAGAAAGAGGGGACATGGAAAAAAGCAGGGCAGAGCCAGGGACATGTAAAAAAGCAGGGGAGAGCCAGAAGAGATGAGAGAAAGAGGGGCCATGGGAAAAGAGCAGGGGAGAGCCAGGGACATGTAAAAAAGCAGGGGAGAGCCAGAAAGAGATGGGGAAAGAAAGAGGGGCCATGGGCAGGAGAGAGAGAGAAGCTGCTGGGGAGAAACTGGGGGAGACCCTAGCTGTCAGACTGAGAAATGCTGGCTGGATGAAAGGAGGGAGAAAGAGGAAAAATGCTGGAAGGAGGGAAGAAACTGGTAGGGAGGGAAAGAGGAAAGACACTGGAAGGATGGGGTGAGAGAGGACATGCTGAATGGAAAAGGGTCAAGAGAAACTGTCTAGAAGAAAGGGGAGATAGAGGAAGACAATGGACGGAAGGATTGGGAGAGGATAATGGGTGGAAGGATGGAGAGAGAAAGAGGGATAACACTGGATGGCATGGTAGGAGAGAAAGAGGGAAGGTGCTGGACATGGATGGAGGGGAGGAAAGTATAAGCACATGGATGGAGGGGAGTGAGGAGAAATGCTGGATATGGATGGAGAGAAAACTGTTGAATTTAAGAGCTGGATAGGGACAGGGCTACAGATGGTAGACAGGACGCATAAGGACACAGGAGGATGGTGGACATGGTGAGAGAAAAAATATCAAATGGAAAGAAGACACTGCATAAAACAGAAGACACTGGGACCAAAGCGAATAGAAAAACTAAATGATCAGACAACAAAGGTAGAAAAAAGTATTTTATTCAGAATTTATTAACTGGAATATGTCAGCTTTTGGAAATGTGCATCTGTGATGTTTTGCATGTAAATTTCAATTTTTCTAGTATTGCTGCATGCTGAGTCTGACTCTTGAGGTAACTTTCCAGTTCAGTATTTTGCCTTCATATCTGTTGTGTCGTATTTTTCATGTGTGATCAAGTTGCAGTATTCTACTAGCGTGTAGTATTTTCAGCCCTTTTTGAGGTTTTTTTTGTTTCACTAGGTTGTGCACTGGAGTTTTAGAGCCCCTTGTAATTACAGTGCTGCCTTTCCACGCATAATAAGGTTGTAGCTCATCCTGTCCTTGGAATTAGTACTGTTATGGTTTGGTAAGGCTATATGAGTGTGTTTTTGCACAAGTTTGTGTATAGTGTTTTGCAGTGGAGAGATTGTGTATTGGCCTTACTGAGGTGGCACCAAATCATCAGAAAGGGTTTTAGAGCCTAAATCATGACACACTACCTCTTGAAGGATCTACATATATTCATTCATAAAAGGAGCACATTGTGAACACTTTCCACCCTAAAAGGGTGTTTTGTGGCTCTACATGAGAATTGTGATATTATGATCCCTTGTTTCATATTGTTGACGGTCTGCATTTTCCGTATGGGTGGCATATTGGTTTATTAGGGTCTGCCCAGTGTTATGGTACAGTAAGGTTTATGAGTGTGTTTTTACACAAATTTGTGCATAGTGTTTGCAGTTGAGCAATTGTGGTTAGTACATGCTTTGAGCAACCACTTTATTCTTTGACATATGATACATATTTAATATCTAAATTTAATAAAAGGTATTAATTGTGACTTATTTTACTTATTTTTTTCTGTTGTCAGACAATTATGGATGTAAGCCCCGCCCCCTTTAGCCTCCCTAAACAGTTGGGCCACCGACCGCCTATGGTCTAAGACTCAAAATGGACACACGGCAATTTTTATTTTGCCGCACACCATTTTCGGCAAAATTTTTTTTAAAAGGCACTTTTTGTAGGTGTGCTGAAAAATAATTCTGTGTCCACCCAAAACACGCGTCTACAGTACCGCAGGCCATTTTTCAGCGCACCTTAGTAAAAGGACCGCTTCGTTTTCAAAAAGGTTAGTGTGTAATATCCACCATTCTCAAAATATACTTGGGCGGTTGGATACCATTACATCTCTTGTCTCAGAGAGATTAGTTTCTAAACTGACCTCCTGGAGTCTGCTAACAATTTTAGCAAAGGGTTTTTTTGTTTTTTTTTTTTAATTCAGTAATACAGAGTGGGATTGCAGACATCTTCTGGTTCCCGGTGCCAAAGGTTTCTGTTAGTATCCATTTCCTTACCAATTAGTTGAACATTTTGCCACTTCAAACAATCATATAAACACATTCAAAGCATAATCCCCACCTAGCAGGGACAAAGGTTGTGTCAGTTACACCCAATTAGCTTAGAAGAAGAGAAAACTGGTTCAGATTCAAGTCTGTCAGACTCTGCAGTGCACTTCTATGTCCCCCAGTCTTCACATGTCTTTTCCTTCCCCCTTTGTAGCCAAGAAATGGGTGGAAGGGTGTTCGCCAAACCTCAGGAAAAAAGGAGATAGTCACAGACTTTTTTCTATCGCAGGAACCGAGCTCTCCTCTGCCCTTATTTGTACTGAAAAATATCCTAATTTATTTCTTTCTGACAGCCAGAAGCCAGACTTGTATATGAGAAGCACCGCAAAGCCTATATTGTATGCAGTGTGCATAAGTGTGCTGTTAAAAAAAATGCACTTTAGAATGTACTGATGCTTCTTCGTTGTTAAAAAGCATTTGCTGGACCACTGAACACAGTGCAAATGGATTGGATATTGTCTTCTTTGAGAGATTTCATTTATCATTCTAATTATAAAATGCTATAGATAAAGTTTTAAATAACATGCAAATAAGGACAAGATTACTCTTGGCCTCCTGACTGAGATTGAGAACCTGCACAGAATGAGGGAGAGGAGGAGGGTTTAATGCCATCATACTCCATTGGGGAAATGATCATGTTATTATCATGGCCATAGCAGTGCCATTAAATCTCCTGTAAATAAAAAGCAAACAAACAAACAAACACAAATAAAGCTAATGTAGAGTTTGGTAAATGGTTACATCAGATGACCCCCTAGTCATTTAAATTTAGATGTATTATAAAAATCCATCCTTAACCAGAGGGGAGAAAACAAAATATACACAATCATAAATACAAACAACATTAGAAATAAAAGACAATCGTCACAAAAACTAAACCTGTAGATACAATTAATCAAAGACGGCAGCCCAATCAGAACAAACTATGGGCCCCTTTTACTAAGCCGTGCAGGCACCTACATGCACCCGTGCGCAAATTCATAAATACCACCCAGTTACCGCTTGGTCCTGGTGGTAATTTCATTTTTTATGCGTGGCCACTACATTACCTTCTTCTCTAATTCCTCACCCAAACTCTGCTTATTACTGATTGTATCTAAGATCCTGTCATGACTATGTCATAACAACACTCTGTAAGCCACATTGAGCCTGCAAATAGGTGGGATAATGTGGGTACAAATGCTATAAATAAATAAATAAATACATTCCAGTGTGCGACGCTAACCAGGCAATAATTGGCATTGTATGCGCTCTGACGATTAAAACCTGGTTAATGCGTGAGACCTTACTGCTAAGTCAATGGGTGGCGGTAGGATCTCAGGCCTAAAATGGACATGTACTTTTTTTGCAGGTGCACTGAAAAATGAACCTGCTCACATCCAATACACGTGCCTATACCAGCGCAGGTCACTTTTCGGCGCACCTCAGTAAAAGGGCCCCTTTATGCAAAACAGAATAAATGCTGTTTCAATGAACAGTCAGGTTTCTCTCACGCCATAACACCAAAGGCAGCACATTCCACACCAGTTAGCGAGCAACAGCAAAAATGCTCGTTCTTGTGCTTTCAAGACAGAAAGCACAACAGTCACTATAATGACACTGTGGTTATCCCGAGAAGCAAAACTGGTAGTACCTTACATTTGGCAGATATTTATGCACTGGCCTATGACCTGGAATGCCCTTCCTTAGGCTACTTCACTGTGTGTTGATTTTGAAGAGGGAGTGAGAACCTGGTTATTTCTAAGGGCTGTTGAGGAATGAATTAATAAGTTTTAGAGGTTATTAATTTATATGACAAGCTACATATATTTTGTATGGAGTTATCTCCGGTGATGGAGAATTTCCTGCTGTGCTTCTCTTGGAATGCTATTGTAATTGAGTGGATGATAAATTGAATAAGTAAAGAAAACAGAGTACACTAATAACTCAGAGCATCTTACTTATTCTATTGCAGTATATTTTACTCATGTATGGTTGCAGTCCTGTTGCATGTAAAGGGGTATGTATAGAAAGCACATACTTTGCAGCCTTAAAAAATACTAAACTTGAGACTCTATATGGTCTTTTACTAAAGATTAGTATATATTATCTATAGCAGGGCCCACAGAAAAAAAAATGGGTCCTATGGCAGAACATGTATTAATGTTTAGTAAAAGACCACCAATATTTTTTCATGAAACATTTTTTGCATCTTTGATAATATTTTTTCATATACTATCCCAGTTTTCTCTTGCACATTACTGTATTAGGCTTGTCTTAAGAACAAATCACTTTACATATGAATCCTCTACTACAATTGTATCAATATTTTTGAATTACACAAAATTCCCCACTAGTCAAGTCCTGTCAACAAATCATCTTTAATAATTCCTTTCACTGGGCTTACTTTTGCTTTTCTCATTTATTCTTTGCAAATTGTACTGTTTTCTTGATACAGGTAAAACAGACCATAGTTCTGAGGGCTGAATATTTAGGGAATTTCCTGGAGTAAACACGTGGATGAGACGATGGTGCAGGGAGGAGGGTTTTAGATTTGTTAGGAACTGGGCAACATTCTGGGGAAGGGGGAGCCTATTCCGAAAGGATGGGCTCCACCTTAACCAGGGTGGGACCAGGCTGCTGGCGTCGGCATTTAAAAAGGAGATAGAGCAGCTTTTAAACTAGAAATGGGGGGAAGGCCGACAGTCACTCAAAAGCGCATGGTTCGGGAAAAGGTATCTTGCAAAGATACCTCACAAACAGGGAAGATAGGGTTTCTGGATAGTGAGGTTGCACAACAGACCGTGGTAGACCAGGTGCCCTTAAATACAACTAAAGATCAGACAAAATATGTCAAATCAATAGTCAGGTACTAAGCATCATGCAAATAAGAACAACAAACATACTCTGAAATGTCTATATGCAAATGCTAGGAGTCTAAGAAATAAGATGGGAGAGTTGGAATATATTGCACTAAATGAAAAATTGGATATAATAGACATTACCGAGACCTGGTGGAAGGAGGATAACCAGTGGGACACTGTCATACCGGGGTACAAAGTATATCATAGTGATAGGGTGGACCGGACTGGTGGAGGGGTAGCATTGTATATTAACGAGAGCCTTGACTCAGATAGATTACAAATTCAGCAGGACACAAATCACACCTTTGAATCATTGTGGGTTGAAATTCCATGTATAAAAGGGAAAAAAACGGTGATAGGAGTGCACTACCGTCCACCTCGCCAGGATGAGCAGGTAGATGCAGAAATGATAAAAGAAATCAGAGACGCAAACAAAATGGGCAATGTGATAATAATGGGTGACTTCAATTATCCAAATATAGACTGGGTAAATGTAACATCGGGACACGCTACAGAGGTACAATTCCTTGATGAAATCAAGGACAGCTTTATGGAGCAGCTGGTGCAGGAGCCGACGAGAGAAGGAAAAATTCTAGACTTGGTCCTTAGTGGAGTGCAAGATCTGGTGAGGGACGTTATGGTACTTGGGCCGCTTGATAACAGTGATCATAATATGATCAGTTTGATATCGACCTTGAAGTAACTGTACACAGAAAGTCAAATACGTTAGTGTTTAAATTTAAAAAGGAGACTATGATAAAATGAAGAACGGTAAAAAAAAAACGTAGGGGGGCAACTGAGAGAGTAAAAACTGTACAACAGGCGTGGACGCTGTTCAAAATACCATCCTGGAGGCCCAGGCCATACATATTCCGCGAATTAGAAAAGAAAGACGGAAGTCCAAAAGACAGCCGGCCTGGTTGAAAAGTGAGGTGAAGGAAGCTATTAGGGCTAAAAGAAACGCCTTCAGAAAATGGAAGAAGGAACCATCTGAAAATAACAAGCAGCAGCATAAGGAGTGTCAAAGCAAATGCAAGGCGCAGATAAAGAAGGCCAAGAGGGATTACGAAAAAAAGATAGCATTAGAGGCAAAAAAACATAGTAAAAATTTTTTTTCGGTATATTAAAAGCAGGAAGCCGGCAAAAGAATCTGTTGGGCCGCTGGATGACCGAGGGGTAAAAGGGGCGATCAAGGAAGTAGCAGAGAGACTGAATGAATTCTTTGCTTCGGTCTTCACCGAGGAAGATTTGGGTGGGATACCGGTGTCGGAAATGGTATTTCAAGCGGACGAGTCGGAGAAACTTACTGACTTCACGGTAAACCTGGATGACGTAATGGGGCAGTTCAGCAAACTGAAGAGTAGCAAATCTCCTGGACCGGATGGTATTCATCCTAGAGTACTGATAGAACTGAAGAATGAGCTTGCGGAGCTACTGCTAGTGATATACAAATCCTTAAAATCGAGCGTGGTACCGGAAGATTGGAGGGTGGCCAATGTAACGTTGATTTTTAAAAAAGGCTCCAGGGGAGATCCGGGAAATTATAGACCGGTGAGTCTGACGTCGGTGCCGGGGAAAACGGTAGAGGCTATTATTAAAAACAAAATTACAGAGCACATCCGAGGACAAAAATTACTGAGACCAACCAGCTTATAATCAAAAGTAATCGCCGGCTATTTCCCGACACAAAGGGATATGGCCGGCGATTTCGCAAAAGCGGCGAAAAGCATATATTCGAAAGCTACATTGTGATAGCTTC